>NC_141036.1:30970000-31270000 GCF_052040795.2 Danio rerio | reverse complement strand
ACATGACCCTGCTCTGTTTGTTACTATTATGTTACTTTGCACTACATTGACGATTGACAAAGGTGCACCAGAGATGACTTGAGGCATACTTTCCAATTATTTAGTTATACATTTATATTCATTCATTCATTCATTTTCTTTTCGGCTTAGTCCCTTTATTAATCTGGGGTTGCCACAGTGGAATGAACCGCCAACTTATCCAGCATATGTTTTACGCAGCGGATGCCCTTCCAGCTGCAACCCAGTACTGGTAAACATTCATACACACTCTATCACACACACACACTACAGCCAATTTAGTTTATTCAATTCATCTACAGCACAGGTCTTAGGACTGTGGGGGAAACCAGAGCACCCGGAGGAAACCCACACAGAAATGGAGAGAACATGCAAACTCCACACAGAAATACTAACTGACCCAGCTGGGAGTCGAACAAGTGACCTTCTTGCTGTGAGGTGACAGTGCTAATGACTGAGTCACCGTGTCATGGCAAAGCTTGGACCAGACATGTACTTTTAGGACCATTTGGTGGTCAACAAACACACTGGAATCTCAGCAACTTGCCTCACAGACATAAGAAGTATATCCACATAAAGCTTGAAGTCTCTACTTTTAATTGAACCAACTACACTTGAAAACAATTTTTTTTTTGGTTTTGTAATCTGTATTAAACGAACATGAGGTAAAGTCTGTCCTGTCAAACACACATCACATGACAGCAACTACTCAAACACACAAACCTGTAAACAAAGAGTCGCTGTCATTTCTGGAGGAGATTCACTATCAAGACCAAAGTTGTTGAGTACTCCAGAGGAGCAGCACGATCAGATGATCATTATCCAGAGGATGATAATGTGTAGAACAGCCATAAATGAGGTTGGTGTCATCTCGTTCATTTTGAGTGCGTATGTGCATTTGCTTGGGCAACCTAAAAATACACCAATTTTTTTTATTCGGATGTTTAGAAATGAAACTTAGTTTAGGACAATGAGACAGTTTAGAGCTTAACAATAAGGACTGCCCGGTGGCTCGGAGCCAGTGTAAAAGACGCTCGGGACAGTAGACAGGATTGTTACTGGCCAATATTGGCCAGTAACAATGAGCACGTTATTTTTTCCGTAACCAGTACAGCGAAAAGATGACAACTTGGTGGCAACATCAAACTATGAGGCTAAAAGAAAACATCTGTTTGTAAAGTCTTGGAAGAAGACAATTACATGGATACAAAATTAAGAAACTAAAAAAAAAAACAACAAAAAAAATGTAATAAAAAAATTGCAATAAAATACCAGCAAATTTTCCATACTGCTCTTTTGTTTACATAAAATCTTGAATTTTGTTCATTATACATTTATTAAAAATTGTACAATGTTTAAATTCTAGATTCACAGACATTATTTAAAATGGCCAAGAAATAGCTATTAACTTTGTTGTTGTTGTTGTTGTTGTTGTTGTTGTTGTTGTTGTTGGGGCCAGTGAAAATTTTGGCAGGGCCAGTGAAAATTTTGGCAGGGCAAGTAAAAATCTCAACCACTGGCCCGATCAGCCCAGTAGAAAAAATTCTTAGCGTTAAACCCTGCAGTTGTTGTTTAACTTTGCTGGTGGTTCCAAAAATGTAATGTAGTCGAAAGCTTGGCAAACAGTTTTGGAGAATTTGATGTTTCCCCATTAATACAGAAAGCCAGAGCATACTGCCCGAGAGGCGTTTCAAAGATGGCCGCCATATGAAATTACTTGCCTTAAAGGGACTTTGGTTAAACTACGATTTATAAATGCTTTACAGGAATCCTTCATAATTAGCTCTTGTTAGTAAATAAATGTTATTGTAATGTGAGACCATTTTTACTATATTCCAAGCAACAAATGCAATTTTACTGAATATTAATGATGATAAATGTGGACAAATATTTTTCTTTTAAAATATCTCACAAAAAAAAATGACTAGCCCATATCCTAAAATGAAATACATCCATTTATGCAGTTATGTAACAATTTAAAATGCAGCAAGAATCACATCATGACTGCCTAAATCAATCTCAAAATCGAATTTATTTCGAACCAATTCCCATTCTGGTTTTAAGGAAGTTGGCATGACATTTGTTCAGCAACTCATAAAGAAACCAACTTATTCGTGCCAGTGTGAGCTAGAACCTTCTAATACAGAAGAAATGAGCCACTCTTACACCGATACTCACATCCAAACCAAATTACTGTCATCTATGTGCGCTATTTCCTGCCCATATTACCCCTCACACACTTAGAAACCCAGACACTGGCATGCACCACTGAAACACAGAACATTTGTTTAGAAAGGCAGACAAAAACATGAGATTCACAATCAGATGACCGTTTCCATGTGCCTCGTACACACAAACATTCAATCCCTCAATTATAAATGAACGCCGACCCTGCAAGAGACAGATTTTCTGAGTAACTAAAGGCAGAATGTGTTTGCATCTGGATACACAAAAAAAACAAGTGATTTAGACATTCACAGAGTCACAAGGGCGACTGGCGGGATCCTGCATTCCCTCCGATAAACTCATGCAGTGCTAAGCCTGTTTAAACGCATGCACAAACACACTTTCCAGTGGGCTGGATAAATGTGAAAGTATTAGCTGGTGATAATCAAGTCTAATTTTGTTACTGTGAAAGTTTTTCTCCATTTTCACACCATAAACACAAAACATATGCTGCAGTGATTCCTCTCAATTTGCAAAATGGGGACGGTAGAGCGGTAATTTCTCATCGCACATTATCTGTAAGAAAAAATAAGGAGAAATCAAAATTAGGCAGAGATGGACTTTTAATTTGCTCAAAAAAGCTACCTTTTGTAGAGGCTGGGTTAGTGCTTGGCTGAGGGTTAGGGTCAGGGTTATGTTTATTCACTAAATGATGTACACATTCAGGATGTCACATTTTCATAAGCATAATTATCTAAATTAGGACATGTTCATGTATGTTTGTTTACATAAGGCAGGGTCAAAAAGCACTGAAATCACTTCTAGTTTGCATTTCTCTCTTATTAATACATAGGGTTGAGCCGATACATGATATATCAAATCGCAATAAAATTTATGTCAATAACAATAATAAGTTCTGGACTTTTATACTCTATATGACTCTAAAAGCCAATCACACAGCAGAAACACTGGGAGCATTGACAACTGATATTAAAATATATATTGGGTAACACTTCACAACAAGGTTCATTAGTTAATGCATTTACTAACATGAACTAATCATGAACAACACACGTACAGCATTTATTAATCATAATTGAATATTTACTAATGGCTTATTAACATCCCAGTCCATGCTTGTTAACATTAGTTAATGCTCCATGAGTTAACATGAACTAACAATGAACAACTGTATTTTCATTAACTAACATTAACTAACATGAACAGATACAGTAGTAAATGTATTGTTCATTGTTTGTTCATGTTAGTAAATGCATGAACATTAACTAATGAATCTTATTGTAAAGTGTGACCATATATTGTTATCATTCAATATGGTAAATAATTATCGAGATTGCATTGATGCCATATCGTCCAGCCCTATACAATTTTAAAATATCCTGTAAATTTAAATACTAACCTAAAATGAAACAGTCCATATGTTTGCAGGGCACAGCCATAAAGACTGCCCGATGGCCCGGGGCCAGTGTGAGAAACGCTTGGGACATAACAGGATCATCACCGCCTTGTTACTGAAGTTTAATTTGCCTGTGACAGTGTGAGTATTTGTCAATTGTGTGAATACAGTCTTAGAATCGAAAAACAGTTTGTGCTTTTAAGCCTTTAAATCTTTTCTGTGATGTTACAAACACCATATTGCTTTTCTGATTGGATGTTGTGAGCATGTTGTTGTTTTTTCCATAACTTGGTAACAACCAGAACAGTGAAAAGTGAGCAACATGGCACCATTGCAAATTATGAATAATAAGGCTAACGTCTTGGAAGCCGACATTTATGTAAAACTGCTTTTATTCTAGCTGAAATAAAACAAATAAGACTCTTTCCAGCAGAAAAAATAGTATAGTACAAACTGTGAAAAATTACTTACTGTGTTAAACATAATTTGGAAAATATATTTAAAAGAAAACAACTTGGATGGCTAATTATTTTGACTTAGTTTAATATATGTGCAATATAAGAATTGGAAATTTTACTTTATATTTAATAATATTGATGTTACTGTTGATCCGCAATGTCTTGAAAATATGCACTACAGGCCTGTCATGCCAAAATCAGACTTTAAATGGAATAGAAATGAAAGTCAGTGACTTTTTTGAACTCAAATAAACTCTTTCACTCGAGTGTTTCTCTGACTAAAGCACTTCTAAAAGAACTTCCTAAATCACTGTAGCAGAGCCAGAGCACTGATGAACGATGCGCTCCAAAAGCTCGCTGTGCAATGGGGAAAAAAATACTATAAAGACTTTCTATAAAAAAAAAAAACACTTTCTCTCTGCTACTCGTTCCCCAAGCCATTACAATATAAACCACATGTAAAGATCAGGGCTTTCAAATTAACATGTGATTTAGTATTTAATTATTTATACAAATATTTAACAGTTTTTTTTTTTTTTTTTGTACAATGCCTAGTTAAATGCATGCTTTTCTGTGTTCAAAGTCAGTGCAGCCTGGCTACTACATACTACAACATCATGCCTCAGCATGGGGAACATTCTTGTCTTCAAAAACAGCTGGACTGAACAGAATAAAGTGGGTTTCAAACATAATGAACTGCATGGTCAGGTTGCAAAGCACAATACGTGACAAAATTAATGCCCAAATACAACATTCTCACACAAACCTACAATCGTGAATTATTTCAAATCATATTTTGCTAACAAATGAAGTTTGAAAAATTATATTGCAAATACAAATCAATCAATACAAGTGAAGAAACATGCTTCAGTCATTACTGGGTTTTTTTGCATCGTAATTTACATGACCAAACCAAAGAATATTTATTTTCAAAAACTTTTCCACATCAACAGTCAACAGAGCAGAGATCAAGGTCCATAAAAACGTAAACAAATGGAAACCAGCCATGAATCACAAACAACAGGAAACTGTTAACTAAACTATATGTTTTAAATAAAACAAGCAAGGTGATTTGCAATGTACTGCAATCCGTTCCGTTATGTAACATTCCAAATAGCCTTCACCAACAAATAATATTATATTCACCATTTACTTACTTTCAAGTGCTTCCAAACCTGTATGACTTCTGGTGAACACATAAGAAGGTATTTTAATAATGTTTTACCGGCATCCTCTAACATTTAATAACAGGAAGAACAAATCCAGTGGAAGTCAACAGAAGAAGGAACCCAAACAGGTTTGTGACAGAAAATGGTGAGTAAATGATGACAGAATTTATTTTTTGGGTGAACTATCCCCCTTAATGAATTTAGCAATTGACACACTGTGCAGTAGGAGGAGAAATGCAGAAGAAAAAAAAGGTGTTAAAAAATTATTACATTATAGAACATTATCTTAAAATATAAAGCATCAGCAGCTCACTTATTTACAGTTCTGGGGGATTTCAAACACTAATTTTCCCTGTTTAGTAAATATGGCCAAATTGCATTCAAATTCATGAGATAGTCTCACACATAATTCGTATGTGTAATTAATTTAATACCTAAACATATGATGGTCTTACAGGTTGCAATAGTATATATACATTGTGTCATGTGTTAATAAATGTTTCAAATATGCAAACAGCTTGTATGGTGCTGTGTGTAAGTTTTTGACTCTTCTAAAGCATAAAAATACCATATTATGTTTGCAGATATTTAAGAAACATGCCAAGTAAACATACTTGTTTACCTGAAAAACAATGCTGAAGTTAGATATTTTGCTTTGAAAATGTCAGCTATGCCAGAACGTCTGTCTTTGTTTTGGCCCCTTTAACCCAAATTCATTCATTCATGAAGGTTCTCAAAGTGTGGGTCCAAAATGCAACGTCAGGTGGATAGTAGCAGACTCCAAAATAAGACCCAGATTCAGAGTTCCACATGAGGTGACTATTAATAAGCAAATTATATACATATTACAAACTTAAACATTAGGTGAGCAGGTTACATTGCAACCGTGTGTCCTAATGACTAGATACGCAGTGATAAGCAATTTGGCTGTTTGCATCAGACGAAACACAACAAAAAATTTAAACAAAAGCCATTCAGAAGCACAGAATAGTGCATTTACTGCACTCCAACGAAATGGTAAGGTTTATAATCTAATTAATACACATTAAACCTCATTAACATTATTAAATGTTCATGCTGAATCACTGATATGTGTTGGCTTTCACTGAGTCTCAGTTCTAAAGTTCAAATTAAACGTTTTTTTTATGTTCAAGATCTGAGGTGAATTTATTTTATGTTCAAGATCTGCTGCTGCTTTCAGTAGTATGGCAATAAATTTCATTTAAAATGGCATTCAAACTCACATTATTAGCATTTAACACTAAATAAAGCACATGAGCTGTACCTGAGGTGATCATTGTCATAGTTTTGTTGTTCAGTTGCAAGAAATAGAAGCCGCTTCTAAAATATACATTCCAGGTGTTGCTTAGAAAAAATACTCCTTTTAGTGTGAAAAATATTCCTTCTATGACATGCCATTGATTTTATTTAGAACACAACTTAAATCAGCCTTTAGGCTCAATAGTCAGGTTTGCTCCTGTTGGTGTTGTCAATGTAGTAACCTGCTTTGCGTGTTTTGAACCAGGAATGCAATGCCTAGTTTAACCACTGGGTGTCAAACTTACATATGGATTTACAGACAAACTATATATAGAGACTATATATAGTTTTTTTTTTATTTAACTTCTTTTTTTTACTAATATTTTTAAGAGTGAACCAGAAAAACCCAGGCTCATTCTGGGCTCATTAACGCTATTTTATGAAGTTCAATATCTTTGTTGGCACTGTATCATTACAATCCAAACAGCTCATTTCCTTTAAAGAGTTTCTCCATCAGCAGCACACACACACACACACACCCGCGCCGACACACACCAGATGCATTTGCTGGTTAATAAGGACTCAGGCACTCCCTGCTGTATTCATAGCAACTCACAGCCAACGTCACTACCAGTTATAATTAGCATGTGAGTGTCTGCAGCATTACACCTGTAGCACTTCAATAGACCCCCTCCGTCCACAGCACACGCTTAGCAAACTTCCTCCCAGCCTCAATCTACTCCTAATGAGAAACACAGGAATGAGGGACATGTCTAAATTCCTCTGCCATTTCAACACACCAGCCTGTGGCTTAAAATACAGATCATTTAGACATCAACAACGTCTATTTTAGAGTCTTAGACTGCTGAGTCACTCTGTCCATACGTATATTCATTCACACAAAAGTATGTCTGAAACCAAGGGGTGAGCCAAAGGTTAAGTTTCTAATATCAAGTTCAGTCAATGACTACAATTAATTTTTGCAGCTAACTGATCACAAAAGCTTTTTTTGGACTTTTATTTCTGTCTGTCTGAAGCAAAAAAAAGCTTGTCTAGTGGTTTCATCAACTCTTTCTCTTCCACTCATCAACAAAATGTGCACATTAAAAAAAACTGCAGGAAACAACGACTAAAAACAGAACTGGAGTAGTTCAGACAACCTGCATTAGGCTGACAAATTCTTTTTCTCATAAATTACCATAATGTGTACATTTGTTTTAAAAAGAAAACAGGCAAAGAAAGAGAGCTATTGAAAAGAGAGGGACGCAACAGAGAAAATTCCAGGCCCTTTTCCTGCGGCTGGCTCTCAGGGGGTCAGGCTGAGGAATGCAGTAAAGCCGCTGGACTAAGAAGACGACCAATCATGCAAATCAGAGCTCAGAGAGAGACCCAATGATCAGAATTAACACAAATTCCTAGGCTTTGTCTCTCGCTCATCAGCGTCAGTTGAGGAAAACTGAGGTGAAGCAAAAGTTGAAATAAAATGTAATACAACTGAAAGGAAAAACAATATGTATGTCGGTTACTTGGCACAAATTATTGGTCTATTAATTATTCATTTAATAATTATATTAATTTATATCAAAATACCTGTAAAATCTGATTATTAGGAAAAATATCCACACATTCACCACTGGTAACTTTTGCTGGGAAGTAACCGGTTACATATAATGCGGATTATGTAATCAGATTTTAAAAAATGAAATACTTGTAAGTCGATTACATCATTTAAAAATTCTCATAATCAGATCACAACTACACCATGTGTGAAGCCAGAAATTATAAAAGCTATTAATAACTACACTTAAAAAATCATTTTTGTTGGCTGTTCAAACTACTTGAGCTGAACCAACACAATTCTTGAGTTTTTTTTTTTTTTTGGGGGGGGGGGTGATTTTTTTATGTTTAATCTACTTAGTTTTGGAAAAGCAATTGAGTTCATTTAATCGATTTGTGTTTAAACAACATGAAGGAACTGTGTGGAACTCAGCATTTTTACAGTAAATGTTTATCCATTAAACTCCACTTCATTGACATTGTAAAACCAGCAAGAATTGATTTAATGTGTGATCGTGCAACTGACAGATTCCAAACCTTTTTATTGTCAGTCAAAATGATTGAAATGAATCCAAAAGGTCTCAGAATATACAATATTACCTAAAATATGTATTAAACCTTTTTAAATGATCAAATACCATGATGCAACAACCAGAATTTACATCATAGATCGATGAAAATGCAGAAGCTCGTAAAAAGAGGAAATGATAAAGGAAGTTATGGAGGATCCCTTCAAACATCATGACTGTGTTACAAGATCATTAAATCTATCACCTGATCCTTATAAAAACAATGTTAGAGTTGTATAATATTATACATGTAATCTCTTACATGTATTGGTTTAAGGCAAATATACTATACTACGCTTTACTATACTATATACTATACTATACTATACTATACTATACTATACCACACTGGTGCAAAAAAATGGAGGAGGGGTGCTTGCAAACTATATTATATACATATATAAATAAAAAGAAAATACTTATGAAACGGAAAGTAATAAATGTACCACAAATCACTGAATCTTAGTATAATTTGGATTTTTTATCAGTAATGAAGCAATCAAGATAATCATCAAACACACACACATAAATGTTGCCTAATCTAAAAACTGGCCAGTAGCACTACTTAAAATTTTTTTTGCTCTCCTTTCTTTCTGGGTTCATCTCAGTCACCAGTCTCTCCTCTATTTACAACATGGTTAAGTCAACACATGCAGTCACTCTTGAGTCATGCTATTTCTCAGAAAACTTTTCATTTGAAACTGCAAAAAAAAAGAATGGTTACTGTTAATATAGGAATAAACTTCTTAATATAAGATTAAAAATTTCTATTATTATAATCAGGGCTAGCCGAAAAAATCAGCATCTGTATTTATTACTTAAAAACCATTGTCAATAATGATTAAAAAAAAATGGTATGAAGTTTCAATATGGAGGCTATAGTTTTAATAAAATGTGTCATTAAGCTTAGGGTTTGTCGTTTACAATGGAGGCACGCGACTTGCACAACGCGCACGACATGTGATGTGTGCTTGTTTTCCAAGTACACCTAGTTGAAAAACATCTGAGCTTGAACATCTGAATTTGCCAGAGTGGCTTTTTGGTTTCTTTTCTTGTGCATCCCAGCCACTAGCTCCCCCTCTGAAAGAGTTTTTAGCATAGGGGGTAAAATAGTAATTAAATTTCATTGTTCATGTATTTGTATAATGATGGTTAGTTCCTTTATTTGAAGGCTCAGATTTGATTATCATAATGTGTTTTGTTCACAGAGATTTAGGTTTGTTCGCGTGGGTTTCCTCCAGGTGCTCCGGTTTTCCCCACAAGTCCAAAGACATGCGGTATAGATGAATTGGGTAAACTAAATTGTCCGTAGTGTATGTGTGGGAAAGAGTGTGTATGGATGTTTCCTAGTGATGGGTTGCAGCTGGAAGGGCATCCGCTGCATAAAACACATGCAGGATAAGTTGGATAACCCCGGATAAATAAAGGGACTAAGTCGAAAAGGAAATGAATGTATGAATGAGTTTGAGGTTTAATGCATCATTATTATTGACACCTTACAGATGTTGATCTACCTTTAATTTTGCTTTGATTGTTCAGCATTTAAACTTTACCACTGCATACAATTTGTAACATTGTATTTATCAAGTTTAACAGTCTCTTTAACACTTATATTTATTTTATTATAAAAAGACGAGATATTTTGTTTAAATATTTTTGGTTTTGACTATTAAAACTAGGCCACACAGTAGCGCAGTAGGTAGTGCTGTCGTTCACAGTAAGAAGGTCGCTGGTTCGAGCCTCAGCTGGGTCAGTTGACATTTCTGTGAGGAGTTTGCATGTTCTCCCTGCGTTCACGTGGTCTTCCTCTGAGTTCCGGTTTACCCCACAGTCCAAAGACATGCAATACAGTTGAATTGGGTAGGCTAAATTGTCCGTACTGTATGAGTGTGAATGAGTGTGTATGGATGTTTCCCAGAAATGGGTTGCAGCTGGAAGGGCATCTGCTGCTTAAAAACATATGCTGAATAAGTTGACGGTTCATTCCGCTGTGGCGACCCCGGATTAATAAAGGGATCCCTAAATGTATTGTTAAAATTTTTTAAGTAATTATTGATACAGAACGATATGAAACATGATATCGTGATCAATTCTTTTGCAATATCGCCTAGCCCTAATTATGCCAATTATGCATTTGAATTTTTAATACAACCAACATAAATACAGAGTCAACATGTCTAAGAAATAAGAAAGATTTTCCCTTTCATCCATTGTGGCCACTCTTGTGCCACACACATGGAAAACACATTCAGCAACTCAAATCTACAGAAGGAAAAACCAACCATCATCAGGGTTTCAAACAACATAATAATTAGCAATCAGTCATTTCGTCTAACATCTCTGATTCGTTAAAGCCTGCTAAAACGCAGCAGCTTCACACGTCCTCCAAGTTGAGCTGCACAAATCAGATGACCTTAATCGGAAAAGTGGAACAGTCAGGCCGTATGAATTAAACTAATTAAGCTATTGGCTTCAGATTGAATCAGCCGGTTAGCAATCACTTCAGCTCGGCCGTTATAAAGGCCTCTCAATTATGATTTAGAGCTTCATCAATATTCTATTTATTGTGTAGTAATTGACGTGCACACATTGTCCGGCCACTGACCTACTTCTTGGCCTGTGGCAGATTAAGTCTGCGCAGCCGATCTCAGGCCGCTCAAACCCAAGGCAAAGAGCGATTTCTTCCAGCTTAACTTCAACACACTTACACGCAAAGACATGCAAATGTCTCTTTAATGCATGCATGACCGCAGCAATAAAATAGTCTTGTGCAGTGGCACATGCACTAGAAAAATGAGAAATGATTCATATGCTTAACATGTAAACTCATTCTAGCACACCAAATAGACCATTCTTCTGCTCAATGACTCTCTCAAACACAATGGCACCACTGTATGTAGCCTGTGTATACAGCTGTGAGGAGCTGATACAGGCTATCAAGAGGCTGAAGATAAAGTCATTGAGAGGAAAAACAGGCTTTGAATGCGCGCGCACACACACACACACACACACACACATACGAGTCTGTTGCGTTTCTGACACTGCAGTTATCTCACTAAGCTGTGATTATGTCTGCTGACTGCTGAGGTGAGATCCCTCGCTCAACTGCACTTTTTTTGGAGAGCTTCCTTACTGTCTTAGTGTTTCCTGTCTGATGTGGAAATCCCCATATGGCCTATTGTCATGCATATACACGCAGACAAACATCCTTCTTTGCAAAAACTCATGATGGGTGGGTGGTTGACAAATATAATTTCACCGCAGACAAGGCCATTTAATACATTTGCATCATTCTCTACTCACAATATGGCATCATTCACATGCACACAAAAGTATATATAAATAACAGACATGGTTAGTTCTTAACGTGTCTTCCTAAACTTTCCACAGATGGACACTGCTTTCTATCTGCCTGACAGGAAACCCAGCTGGTGCACAGGATGTGATGTCATTGTGACCGCTAGTAAACAACTGTCCGGTATCTTCCTCCAGCATTTGTCTGACCGACTGGCTGAGTGAGCAGCATGAGATTTCATTTAAACGGCTTATTTTTTTACATTTACACTGAACAGTCAAAGCTAAATCAAAACGGTAATTGTTAGCAGTGAACGTTAGGCTACATGAATAATTTTTCATTCGAGTGAACAAAAATGAGCCAAATGTTACCACTAAATATTTTAAGGCAGTAAATAACTAATAACCTGATCTTATTCTAAAATTAAAAACAAAAAACAAACCAATTCGGTATAGTTTTCTCTACAAATAAAACTAAAAATGTCATTTGCTGTTTGTTCAAACTACTTATTTAAAATGAGCTGAAACCGCACAATTCTTGAGTTTTTTGAGAACCACCTAATTGTTTTATGTTCAATTCACTTACATTTGTAAAAAAGAATAAGTTAATTAATTCATGTTTTCCAAACACAAATCAAATGTGTGGAACAAGGGGTATTTTCACGATATAAGCCACAAAAACACAATACAAATCAAAGAGCAAAAAAATAACAAAACCAAACAGCAAAATAAGACATTAAAAGTGGAGAAAACAAAATAAAAGAGGCAAAAAATTTGATGAAAAACAGACAATAAAAATATCAACAATTAAAGAGCACCTATGATGAAAATCATCTTTTAGAAGCTGTTTAGACAGAGCTGTGTGCAGGTGTAGTGTGTCCACAGTCATATTGGAGCGATAGAAACTCAATATGTCTCTTTTTATATTTCCTGACATTAAAATAGGATCCAAATGCCTCCCATTTTGAAGCTTACTGCAACGTGACGTAGGAGTGTGGTTTCCCCACCCACTGAATTGTTTGACAGTCACGTATTACCATGTCTCCGTTGTAATCAACAAGACAGGTTGTTTGCAAAGCAACTGGGATTAAAAGATCTGTTCAGCTCTCTGTGATCATCAATCATCATCAAATGTGACCAAGAATGAGTTTTACAAGTTTAAAACATTTATAAATTCAGAGCATGTTTGTAATGAATAGCAGCAATTTTACTGTATTTATTTTATCACCACAGCCGCATGTCAGTACATTTATAATAAGATGCTTCAATCCTGGTTGGTTGACGTTAAATCAGGTTAATTTAGTACACTATAATAACGGATATCAATACAGCAGTGGATATTAACATTTGCTGTGCAAAAACAGTGCAAAGTTAAATGTGTGCACTCTATGTGTCTTTGTGTGTGCGTGTGAGTACTTTGTAACAACATTGTGTGTGACTTATCTTTCTCATCGACTCATTGACTCGCATCAAATACATCAAATAATCATTGGAATATTTTACTGTCATATTTCTCACAAACGTAACGTAAGATCTGCTTCCTTCATGTCTGTCACTGTGCTGTTTATCTGACTCAGCCAAGGTGGAGATTGAGGCACACTCTGACAGGCACGTGGGAACGGTGGGCAGGGAGAACTACCATTAAAGGCACAGGCAACAAAAACAGCTACATTGTGTTCAGAGCTAAAAATGCCAATATTCTTAAAGGTCTAATAAATCTGATGGGTGTTTTGAGCTGAAACTTTACAGACACACACTAGATATCACACATCAGCAAATATTTTACATTTAGTACACAGATTATCACCGCTATCATCATAAAAAAACCTCTTCTTAACTTTAATCTGATGATTTCATAAAAATTGAAACCTAATTTTTAGACATCACTCTGCAGGAGACAAACTGCGCCAAATACTGTGATAAATGAATGACTAAGTGACTGCCGGGCAGATCCGCGCTAATACCATTAGCTTTAGAGCTTAAACACTACAACTAATGGGAGCTAGCCAGCAGAGCCACTATGGCAGAAGTGAGCAGAAGCAGCGGCCATAGAGACGAGATGTGGCAATCTCTCGCCGTCTGCAGTGCTCCAGGCCAGTCAGTTTTGGAGTGATCTTCTCATACAGTGTGTTCTTAAATCCAGCCTAATCCTCAGGGCCTGCGCACAGGATGAGCGGGCTGATGGAGGGAGGATGAAGAGAGAGATGGAGAGATGAGCACAGGATGAGAGACTGAATTGTGCAGAGATGTTCCGGGTTGATCCGCTGCACTCCTGTAAATCCTTAGCTGGATCTCCTGTGGCTTTTGTGACCGGACCGTGACCAATCAAGTCCCCAATCGGCCGAGTGAGTATCCCTCACATACATAAATGAACAATATCTCTCTTTCAGGTGTCTGTGTCTTACTAATCCTCTCTGAGCTTTGCATTGCTACAACTTCATCTCATCCGATACTGAGGTAGGAGATCTCTCGAATTAGGTAATCTCATGAAGAATTTGCACAAGTGTGTATGTGTGTGGCAAAGACATTCATTTAGAGATAAGTTACTCAAGCACCGTGTGGTGTCTTCTTACTAGCACACATGTTCATTTTTCTTCACACCAGAAGTTTCCATCAGCATACAATTCATTTTCAAAGCATGCTGTGAAGTTTTCATAATTAATGCTCGCTGAGACTTGTTTATTATTAATAGGCTTAATTACTACAATTTTGAACAAAAACTTCACACCGACGCCTCAGACAAAAAAGAAAATTACCAGGGAGCCAACTCATAAAACTCATAAAATGAAACATTTAACTCATAAAATGAAACATTTAAAGATTTGGAGCCCAATTACTTTTTTCCGTGGGCAAATTACAGAATCGGTCAGTAAAGACAGATGTTTAGAATTGCTTCAGTTCTTTGAGTTCCTACATTCACAACTTTTGAATGACAGTTCAAATTCAGTCTTCATTTTACTCCAATGGCATTTGTAACAGTGCATATACACTTATTAGGTACATCATACTAGCACTGGGTTGGACCCCTTTTTGCCTTCAGGGCTGTCTTTAATATTGCTGCTGTAGACAATCAGTCTCAAGGTTCGACATGTTCCCCTTTCAGAGATGCTTTTCTCCATACCTTGGTTGTGATGTTATATGACAAATGGTTATTTGAGTTACTGTTGCCCTTCTATCAGCTGGAACCAATTTGGCCATTCTCCTCTGACCTCTGGCATCAACAAGGCATTTGCACCCACAGAACTGCCGCTCACTCTTTTTCTGACCATTTTCGTTTTCTGTAAACCCTAGAGGTGGTTGTGAGTGAAAGTCCTAGTAGATCAGCAGTTTCTGAAATACTCAGACCAGCCCATCTGGCACCAACAACCATGCCATTTTCAAAGTCACTTAAATCTCCTTTCTTCCCGATGATGCTCGGTTTGAACTGCAGCAGATCGTCTTGACCATGTCTACATGCCTAAATGCATTGAGTTGCTGCCATGTAATTGGCTGATTAGAAATTTGTGTTAACAAGCAGTTGGACAGGTGTACCTAATAAAGTGGCCGGTGAGTGTATAATAACTACGAGTCTATCTATTATATAAGCTTCTTTGTTTAGGTTTCACTCATTTCAATTTAATAGCATGAAAACAAGGCATTTCAATGACTGACCGATAATTTTTCTTTGCCATTACAGTGAAATTACTGAACTTAAACAGATTGACAAAAGTGCCAGATAAAATGTAATGTGTATAGAGCATTTACCGTGTATGGCCATACACCCAAAGTGCTTCACAGTCATGAGGGGGGTCTCTCCACACCACCACCAGTGTACAGCACCCACCTGGATGATGTGACGGCAGCCACAGGACAACAGCGCCAGTGCGCTCACCACACACCAGCTGCAATAGCTGGAGTGGAGAAACAGTAATACAGCCAATTCGGTAGATGGGGATGATTGGGAGGCCATGATGGGTAAGGACCGATGGAGGTAATTTGGCCAAGACAGGAACAGGGAAAATGTCAAACTTGCTCATTCTTGTGGGACAATGTCAGACAGACTTCACTCCACACTGCCTTTGTGTATACAATCCGTAAACAAAGAAGGACTTTGAAAATCAATTATGTAAATCAGTTTCTTCATTCAGTCCACTAGCTGCAGCCACTCTGATTCAAGCCTCAAACTAGTATTGGACTATTTTTGTGAATCCTTCTGATATTAAAAAGATCTGGTTTGTATACAGTAAGTCACTTTTTCTCCTGATCATGTTCACTGCTGCATACCATAACTTGTCCAGGATGACTGACACCTCTAACAAGAAGTACCCTCATACCACTTTAGGCCACTGCTAAGCCACTTCTGTTCTAACTGGACTGCAGTTCTACCTCTTCATTCAATTGTGTGCTCACAGCAAAACACGGCTTATTCTGGTTCTTTTTTTTAATTACCAATTCTCAATTGGTGGAGTTGGTGGTTCCTTGCCACTACCATATCTGACTTGCTTAGCTGTGGTCGGTAGAACTGCCCTACCATAAACCAAGGGAATAAGCTGAAAAGAAAATGAATGAATGAATAATAGTTTTCATAGAGTGCATTGATTCAGTATGTTAAACTGATATCTGTAGTATCTGTATTAGGAATCTGCCTTAGTTAAGTTGAAATTATCTCCAGAAATTGTTTATATACTCATTTATTATGCAAGAATTGACCCCAATAATGAAAAGCACCATATATTTTTTAAGTATACCACAATATTTTGACCATATTTGCACTGGTCATGAATTTTAAATAGCTCTGCTCCGATGAATGAGTTTTATTTAGTTTCTTTCACTCCGGAAAAATCACAGTGAGACCCCAAAGAGACAACCTAGGCGGCATCCACAGCACTTTCCGGTCTTTACTTTAAGCCGTGACAAACCATGTATCATCTTAACATCCAGGCCGGCCACCACGGTTTTTAGATTGAAGATGGCATAACATTCTGTTTGAAAGAGGCATTCTCGTTGTTTGCCTAGAGCGACAGTTAAGCTTGCTCCGGCCCTAGGCACTGCATAAATGTATAATCTGTATATCCTGCATGTTGTGTTCTGACGAATTGTAAGCAGATGAGATGCATGGCTGCCACTTTCACAGAAAGCGTATTTACTCTTCCTGCTCCTACTACTTTTAAAATAAGAGTCATAGATTTTATATTTATTACAAGCGTGGATAAACGTATAAATAAGGGGAAAAATATGCACTTTAATCTCACTAAGAAACATTATGGCCACTCAAACGCATCTTTAAGGACACATGTGATGTGCAACATAACTATCCGTGTTTTTTTTCCAATTGGCCTATTTTTTACTGGGTTTTTACACTCATGGTATTTACATGAGAACAAATAAACAATGGTGTTTGAGGATCACTGTATGTCATATACATGAAGTGAACCCTTATGATTCAGCCATGGCTTGGTTTAATCACATTTTCATTCTATGATCTTAAATCATCATTCCTCAACTGAACTAATTATTACAAACACAGCATTCTGTAGAACTGAATGTGCCTATTGAGCTGAATTTGTCACAGTGATGAAACTTCATACCTGTTTTTCATTTATTGTCTGTTTTCTTTGTAAAGCTATTCTGACACAATTTGCCTAGTAAAATATGCTACAAAAATAAAAGTTACTTGACTTGACAGAATGCCATGTCATCTGCCAAAACTCTATTTGGGTCTGAAAAGATTTATCTTTCACATTTCTGGTGAGAAATGAAAACAATGAGTCTTTGAAAAGACTCTCTGAACTCTATGAAGTTGGCTCCTTTAAACCGTTGCCTAACCACAGGCGTATCACCAAGGAGTCAGTCAACTCCCAAAATCAGATGAGTGTACTTGGAGAAGCAGCTGACTCACCGTCTGTGCAAAAACAGAGACTCTTGGGCCCTCACGGCCAGTTTGTGTTCCTGCGCCGAGACATGCACAAAATGTTAACAAGGAAGCGAGCACTCCAAAACAAATCTCGCCTGACATTTGAATTAATTCTCCAGACTCACTGTAAGATGAGACTCAGGGGAGAGACGTGAACGAGCATGTGCATAAGGGAGATGACCTCATCAGGAGGTGAGTTGCCATGGAGACAAAGTAGGAGGGAAATTACCTCTGCACAGATCCAAAGGTCAGCCCTACTCCTGACTCGACGCTAGCAAGCACTTCAAAGTGTTTCGCTAAACCTTGACACCATGTGACTCGATGTTAGAGAAGTGAGCTCGGGATTTCAGCATCCATCATTTGGATGAGTCAAAGGAACAAACAGCAACCGCAGTGTCTGCTCAAAGACTGTTCTTCTATCAGCCCTCAGGTAGCATGACTTTATACCTGCTCTCTGCTGTAGAGAGATTGATGTGGGCTGCTAATTTACAGTCAATAGCACTAATGCACAATCATGTTGCCACTGTAAAAGCATGTTTGTTTGAAAGCATAAATTAAAACTACTTTAAAGGGTCTGATAGACCAATTCTAAGATGCATCAAACTTATTTTTACCCCAAAACAAAGAATGAAAAGCAACTTAAAATATATAAGGGCCTGTAGTGAGATTTACTGTACTTTTTCATTAAGAAATGTCATCCACACGCCATTTTTTATATTATTTATTTTTCATTAATTCATTTTCCTTTGGCTTAGCCCCTTATTTAGGCTCACCACAGTGGAACTTACAGCCCATTTCTTTGGACTGTGGGAGAAACCGGAGCACCAAAGAAAACCCACGCAAATACGAGGAAAACGTGTTCAAACTCCACACAGAAATGCCTCCTGACCCAGCTGGGCTCGAACCAGCTGTGAGGCAACAGTTTTAACTACTGAGCCACCATGCTGCACTATTACTTATTTCCATATCATAGTATTTAACAAGAAAATAGATGTAATTTCGCAATTTCAACAGTTACTTTAACTAAATTTAAGAAGTAAATCAGGGTTTAATTACATTTTTAACATAATATTTTATGACTGACAAGTTGAGATGATTAAAAAAATTTGTTTGATTTAACTAAAATCATCATTTAAAAAGATCATTTTTACAAGTAATTTAATGTCGCTTAACACTCAAATGTGATATTCTAAAAACTACTATTATAAAATACTACATACTAAAGACGCTGCTACAAGTAATCTTCATCACATCTCTTTTTTCATAGTGTACATCAGGGGTGTCCAAACTCTATCCTGGAGGGCCAGTGTCCTGCATAGTTTAGCTCCAACTTCCTTTAACACCACCTGGAAGTTTCCGGCATTCTAATGCTGAGTTCAGACTGCATGATTTTCAAAGTAGTCGTGTCACAGATGTTTTCACACTGCGTGACTATCTGGGCTAGCGTTTTGTCGCTGCTTTGTTTACACTGCAAGATGGTATTTTCAGTCAAAACTAATTTCAAACGCCATGATTTGAATCGCCGACAGCTCCAGATATTTAGCATGCCAAATATCTCACGGGCATAGGCGACTTGTTGGCGATTCTTTTAGATCGCTTCTTTGATAGTTCATACTGTGTAATTGTTACTCGCGTGAACAAGCATCAATTTGCCTGTGATTTCAGCCATTTGTCTGCGATTTCTCAAAACCTGTCGTGGCTAAAATCATGCAGTCTGAACTTGCTATTAGAAAGAGCTTGACTAGATAGTTCAGGTGTGTTTAATTGGGGTCGAAACTAAAATACGCAGGACACCGGCCCACCAGGACTGTGTTTGGACACCGCTGGTGTACATTATGATGCCTGAATTAACTTGAAATTGGAATTAATTGTTTTGTGTTCTTGGCATACTGACAACTGAAAAATATATTGATGGAATGCTTTTACAAAGTAAGAGGGGTGTGAGACATCAGCACAAAATAGAAAATCATTTCAGAGATGGAGCAAGTAATTATATTTATATGGAAACTGAACAAGGTGACGTTGTGACTCAAAGGTTAGAACTGTCACATCACAGCATGAAGGTCACTGGTTCGAGTCCCGGCTGGGCTGGTTGACATTTCTGTGTGGAGTTTGCATATTCTCCCCGTGTTTGTGTAGGTTTCCTCTAGATGCTCCGGTTTCCTCCACAGTCCAAAGACATGCCGTATATTAAATTGGCTGTAGTGGATGAGTGTGTGCAAATGCTAGTGTGTATGGGTGTTTCCCAGAAAGGCATCTACTGCTTACAACATATGCTGGAATCGTTGGCAGTTCATTCCGCTGTCACAACCCATAATAAATAAGGGATTAGGCTCAAGGAGAAAGAATGAATGAATGAATGAATGAATGAATGAATGAATGAATGAATGAATGAATGAATGAATGAATGAATGAATGAATGAATGAAAGTGAATATAATCCCTTTTTTAAAAAGTAAAAATAACAGTGGAATAAGATGAAACACATTTACATCCAAGAACAATTCACAAATACACAAACAACTTAAATGTGTGTGACTATAAACAGAAAGAAGAAGTTACATGTGTGTCAGTATATTAGTTCTAAAGAACTACTCCTAGATAAGACAACAACACAATACTTATTCATTCAATCAGTCATTCATTCTTTTGGCTTAGACTATTATTTATTAGGGGTCTCCACAGCGGAATGAGCCACCAATTATTCAAGCATATGTTTTACACAGCGGATGCCTGGATGCTCTTACAGCCACAACCCAGTACGGGGAAACATCCATACACACTCATTCACACACACAAACACACACACACACACACACACACACACACACACACACACACACACACATACACTATGGCCAATTTAGTCTCTTCAATTCACCTATAGCACATGTCTTTGAACTGTGGGGGAAACCAGAGCACCCCGAAAAAAACCCACGCAAACACAGAGAACATACAAACTTCACCCAGAAATGCCAACTGGCCCAGTCGGAACTTGAACTAGCAACCTATTTGCTGCTTTGTCGACAGTGCCAACCACTGAGCCACCGTGCAGCCCCAACGCAATACTATATTACTAAATAGATTTTAAAAAATGCCTTTCTAACTTAGATTTTTTGTCTCGATTCTAGTCCAAATATCTAAAACTTCTTAAATCAAGAAGCATTTTCTAGACAAGCAAAACATATTGTCTTATTTTGAGAAATAGCAAACCAAAAGTAAGTGAGTTTTTCCTTAAAACTAGCAAAAAAATTTGCCAGTGAGGTAATTAAAACTTGTTTTAAGGAAAAACTCACTTTTGTGGCATTTAATTTATTAAAATTAAGAATACTATAACGTGCATCCCTGTATGAAAACTCACAACCACAGACGAGGTGTTTGAGGTAGTGCTGAAAAAAGCACCACTAAAAATCTCACATTGGAGTAGCTTTTTCAAGTATGAACAGCAACATTATGCACTACAGCCTAAAAAGCATAACATGACTTCTTAAAAACAGTTGCATGTATAAGCATAGACTGCAAATATAATGTTGCATCCCAGGTAAATTCCCCTAATTATAAGGATAATGTATTTTTACTTACAGTGATTACATAAGGTATTTTCAGTATTCATTCACTGCTTATGCTCCACTCTTTGTTCGCTGTTCATGTGAACCTGCTCCTCTGCAGCCACAGAAAGCTGAAGTAAGAGGAACCCAGACAGAAGCACACCCACACAGCTCTGCAGCGCCAGAGCCCTTCCCTTATCACAGGTCTGAGGACAGCTCTTCGTTTGTGGCTGACTGCGGTCTGCCGGCGGAGGGACAGAACAAGAACTTTACTGTCAGTGCATTGTGCAAACACGCAATACACTCTGAAACATGATGATAACTCAGAAACCTGCAGGAATAGAGAAGCTGTGCTAATAGACTGAGCAGGAGAGAGCGGGAAATCTGTGCCGCTTCTTTGAAACATGCCCTTATGGAAAGGAGAACTTAGATAACACCTATATACCTAAATAAGTGAAACTGAAATTGGAAGAGCCTGTCTACAAGTTAAATCTTGGGAGATTGCTTGAATGATTTACACTGCAAAGATTAATGAAAATGAGGAAAATAAATCAACTGACAAATGCACAACCTTGCAAACTTTTCCACTGACAAGCTGTAAAAAGTTTTAGATTTTAATGCAATTGTTTTTTTATGTTTTTTTTATTTTATTTTTTACATTTTGAAATGATAATAAAACTTTTAATAATAAAATTCCTATATTTATAATCAAAGTTGTCATATGTTAAGTCACATAAAACAAATGTGGGCAAATAGTTTGTTGAATATCTTTCATTTTTGGCCAAATAATTTACATTTACAAAAATGTACATTCACCTGCCACAGAACATTAGGAAGGCAAAAGACTTTATATCTTACCATATAAAAAACACACACATTTTACAAACTAAAATATTAAAATATATTGACATTATTTAATATATTAATGATAATTAAATACATTTTACATAGAAATCCTAATTGTACTACTTAGTATTGAAATTTCTTGTTTAAAGGTATCGTGAACTCCTTTAAAATGTGCAATTTTTATTCAATTTTTGACATAAATCTTAACTGAAAAACGAGCAGAGGGTGGGACATAGAGTAGCTCCTCCCCTTTTAAAAATGCCAATAGCCAATAGCATTTTTTTGTTTCATCACAGCTCTGTCAGTTAGAGTGGTTGAGCTCAAGCGCGTCAAACAAAAAACAAATGCGAAGCGTTCTGAGGGGGCCAGGACATGTCAGATACTAAAGAGCATTTGATTGGTCAAGATTTATGAAAAACTGAAGTATGAGGTGACGTGAAAATAAAACGTTGATCCAATCGTCAATACAAGCTTTACATGTCTCTATTTCTTTTATATCTTCTAAATGCAAGTTTTGTCACTGTTTTGGAATACACTAGCTTATGGCTCTTTTCCACTGAGTGGTACGGTACGGGCCTAGACTATTTGCCCATTTCCACTGTTAAAAGGTACCAAAAAGTGAACTGTACCATACCACTTTTTGGGTACCTTTTCCAAAGGGTACCTAGCACACCAAAGGGTACCAAAAGGCAACTGAACGCTTTTGGTTTTCAGAGAAATATCATTAGCGTGTGCACAAGCCAGAAGAATGAAAACAAAGAAACCGCCATTTTTAAATACACAGCCGAGACACTACACCGTAACAATATATACATATAATAATGAGCCATGGTCAACCAGAGTTCAAACAGACCTTGTTGTCGTCTTGATTAATAGTCACAAAGCCAAAAAGAAGAACAGAACCTGCCAAGTGTCCTGTTGTCACCTGAAAGTGCGAGTGGTTCGGCACTTTCTCTAGAGAGCTTGTGTGTGCTAACCACGCATCTATAGTTGAAATAGCAGACTTGAGCTGATGATAATGATGTGTATGTGATTATTGAAGTGCTTCTGCGACTTTCAGAAATGGACAAATGTCATAGTGAAGCGTGAAAAAATAAAAAGCCTGAAAAAGCAAAGGAGCAAATGATTCTTTCATCAACCTAAAACATGAACAAACTGCCATGTTTAGTTATTATCGTCGCCTTTTGGACTATTATGATCTCAGAATGACGGAATGACTTTTAAAGTTAACGTTGTGTGGTGAAGAATAAAGATGAGAGGTTTGTACTGACAGTATGTGGTTTGTATCGTTTATGAACCCAAATAAGGCCTAAATGTATGTTTTGGGTATTTTTTATTTGTTATTGGTAACATTTCACACAAGCCTGATAAAGGTGACCTGTACCATACCATACTGTACTGTACCACCCAGTGGAAACGAAGCATTATAGATACCCATGAAGACTAACATACTGATACAAACATTGTTAATTATAAGCAAAAACTGACAATAACAGCAAATATATTTCAGTGTAAACAATGAGTCATTTATGTATGATCATGTGACTAAAAATGACATCGTTTTGTTTCCTAAATTTAGGCGGTTGATGCATATTTTTCATTGACGGATTTTACCCCACGTTCCTCAACCTAGCCAGTTTGCTCACACCCGAACTAGTGCACTAATGTAACAGAGGACACAAAGCAATGTCTGCAGGAGTTTTAATGAGCTTGATAGAAGCGAACTACATCGCGGCACCGTCGTTAGATAAAGCCTGGCTGCAGAAAATGAGAGAACATAAAAAACGATTTATTCGAAGCCATTTGGAGAAGCTAAACCCTGATAATATCACTACTTTCTCTCATCTTTTGAGACACAGAGGACGACCGCGTGAGGACAGAGAGAGAAAGAGAGAAAAATCAATCAAGAGCACAGTGTGAGTAAACACTTCAGGGTGGCACAGCCGCAGATGAAAGCGCTATGGACAAGTCACGTCTGCCAACCCTGAACCAGCTAGACACACATACGCAATGAAAATGTGCTGCGAAACGAGAAAATGCATCTCCTCTGAAGAAAGGCACAAGCTGTCTTCACTCCAGCTTCAAGTCAAAACAGAGAGAGAGAGAGAGAGAGAGAGAGCGAGAGACAGAGACGGTGTGGGTGAAAGACTGCAGTATTAGGGCTCCAATTATGACAAACTGTAAGTGTTGATTATTGCTCATCATTCACAGTTTAAGTCAATTAACGATTTTTCATTAAAATTCTCAATGTGTGGCCATCTGCATTAAAAAAGATTTAAATGGATAGTTTACCCAAAAAATTAATTTTACTCACAATTTATTCACCTACTAGGTGCTTTCAAACCTGCATGAGTTTCTTTTTTTTCTTAATCAAGATTATCAATAAGAGTAAGGCTGCACAATATATAATTTGAGCATCAATATCAGTGTGTTTATCCACAATAGCCACATCGCAGGATTAGATTATTTATTAAAGAGTAAAAGATAACATTATTTTTATTTCTAAATAATTTATACAGTGATGATACCATGTTATTTTATATTTCACTGTTCAATTTCTGCACCTGAATGCTGTGGGACTTTCCTGAAACCTTAAAGTGCTGTTTATTTCACGTATCTTTCCTCTGTTCTATTTATGTATATATGCTTGTATTTTATTACGGTTTATGCAAACGCACTGCATAGAAAAAAATTATTAAATCTTTCCAAATAGAGCTATTCGATTCATCTAGTGAAATTATAATAATATCACAATAATATATATAGCAGATTTTTCCAAGATCATGCAGCTCTAATTTAAAAAAATTTATTAAAAAAACTATGAAAGTCAGTGGCTACAGATTTTTAACATTCCTCAAAAAATCATTTTTCCAGCAGTGAAAACCTTCATGAGTTTGATGATCACAAGGAAAACTAAAGGTTGGGAAAATGTTTTGGAAACCAGTAGCCATTGACATCAAATGTAAAAAGAAAAAAAACTATTAAAGCCAGCGGCTACAGGTTTTCAACATTCTTCAAAATATCCTTATTTTAGATTGTGTATTTATATAGTGTATGTGTATAGATAATCATGATCCACTAACATGATGCAACAGCAACCACACGACAACGGCATCAGTGCGCTCACCACACACCAGCTATAAGTGGAATGGAGAGACAGTGATAGAGCCAATTTAGCGGATGGGGATGACTGGGAAGCCGTGATTGGCGAGGGAATTTGGCTAGGACACCAGAGTTACACCCCTACTCTTTACAATAAGTGCCATGGTTTAATGTCTCATTTGAAAGACAGCACTCACTGACAGTTAAGTGTCCATTTCACTATACCTGGGCATTAAGACACACACAGACTGCAGGTTGAGCACCCTCTGATGGCTTCACTAACACCACTTCCAACACAAACCTAGTTTTCCCATGTAGTCTACTATCTAGGTAATGACCAGGCACAGCCCTGCTTAGCCTCAGTAAGTAAACGGTCTTGGGCTGTATGGTAATAAATCTCTTTTTTTAACCACTTAAAGGAAATTCAAGGTTTGTGGGTGAGTAAATAGCTATGTTTCCATTCACCTTTTTTGCGCATTTTGGAATATCACATTAAAAAATGCCTAATGGAAATGAAAAGATGCACATAAATTTTGAAAATCTGCATACAAAAAATGTAAGCTCACAACTGAATAGGATAAACCTTTTATCCTATAAGAAAAAATGTGCATAAACTACAATGGAAAAATGTACTGAATAAATTTCAGCATGCACATCAAAAAAGTCATGTGATTTTGTTTTAACGGATAATGTGACAACAAAAATGGGTGCGTTGTGACAGCATTAATGAATAAACCAGAGAGCTGAGAACATTTGACAACATCTGCAATGTTTGGTCATTACAATTCCTAAGCCAAAGTCCATCGTCAAAGTCCCAGTCTTAAAAACAAAACAAAAAAAGTCCCAGTCTTAAGCATCTGTGCTACCAATAAGATGTCTCATGCCTCTAAAAGCCACTGTGCATTCACTGTGTTTCATCATCTTTATATAATTATATATTATATAAGGGAAAAAAGGCCTACCGTGGCTTCTCCTAATGCAGCACATTGCATTTTGTATTTTGATATTTGGTGCCAATTTATCAGGAAGTGATTTTGTTCTCTTTGACTCACTGGATGAAAACGGTGCTTTATTTGCAAATCTTTTATACAATAAACCAGTTTTGCGTATAAATATATATAAATTTTCTTTTCATGGAAACTGATAGCTGAAAGAGTTTTAATTTTTGGATGAACTGTCCCTTTAAATGGGGCAGCCAGGCATAATCATAATCCAGAAGGCTGACTGACTTAACAGATTACAAACATTTAATATACATGCATCACAGTGTGATAGGAAGCTTGCGCTCAGAGTCATGAGGGCACTCAGGATTGTTTTCAAAGGCTGTGGATTAAAGGTAATAAAGTTGCAATTAATGCTCATGGCCACTGTTTTGCCTCCTAAGACCTCAATATATCAATTGGATCAGGACGACAAACTCGGGTAAAAAGTGTAAACAAAATATAAACATGGTGGATTTGTGAGATCAACCATCAAGAGGCTTTGGTAAAGTTGTTTGAATGACTATTACTCAATATCTAGCCATATACAAAATATTTAAATCCTGTTTTCCATCTTATATTTAATCTGCAACAACAATGTGACATTAAAGATGTGTTTAGACCTTAACTTCTGATTGCATGATTATCCAAAGACCTGAACAGGTAGGTAATACATGAAAGAAATGTGAATGATGTGTCTGACAGAGGATAATGTAACTAAGCAACATAAGGTCCATTAATGTGTAAGTTGTATGTCCAAAAGCTAGTAAACTCTTCTGTCACACACTCAAAAGTTTTTGGGAACAGGGAAACAGCATGGCAAAAGAAAACTCAGTGCTTTAATTTGTTGGTTACTTGTTCAAACAGATTAGGAAGATAAAATATCTACTTTTTCATTTTAACACATTCAAAAAATACAAACACCATAAAGCAAACACTGCTTTAGAAATTTGTCAGAAGTCGATCATTAGCAACTGCCTTTTCATAAATGCACAGTGTTCAAAGTCTGCAAACTCCTCTGAAGCCATGAGCCTGAAAAACATGCAACAGAAACGCATTATGAATTCAATTTGCAGCACTCATTTAATTGAATCATAGCCTTTTGAAGTTTAATATAATAATAGGCTGCTTTATCCCTTCTCTGTTGATTGCCTTTTGTCCATGCCAAAATTAAAGAGATGTTTGTTATAAAAACACAACATGTAAATGTGATGGAAACACAGGCCTAAATTGTCCCTAAATTATGTTAAAAATACTTTATTGCTGTTTTTTACAAGGATGATCAAGTGCATAAATGGTCAACTTCACATTGGCTCTTAAAGCACAATGAAAAACAAAACTGTTATTCATTTTAAACAAATGATCTTAAAAACCGAAAACAACAGAAAACGCGAGAATATGCTCATCCGGTTATAATGAATGAAGCATAATTATAAACTCATTTTTTAAATACTAGATCCTTTAGTTCAGATTGAGCTCATTGAATGTCCACAAACAGGGCTTTGGACTCTTGTCTAGCGAATCAATCTCTTATTTAAAGAGAGCTGTTGATAAAACAAGTGATATAGTGAATGCTGGCTGTTACACTGTCTAGCAATGGAAATAAAGTTGAACTGGAAATAAAGTAAGCTTTGTGTGTCAGGGGACAATTCTTCGGCATTCGTTTTCAAGTGCTTCCACAAATAGAAGCATAAAACATTTAACGTGTAGACCAGACTGCTTACAACTCCTTCAAAATGACTCACCGTATTCATGCTGTAATAATTAAAAGAACGCTATTGGTTCTAACAGGTTTCAGTTCATATCCAGATGTGAATGAATCTAAAATATTCCATCTAAAAATACTAATAATAACAACAGCAACACTCTAAAAACTAAAAGCACTTGTTTAAATTGACTCTATTGAATTAGACAATGTTACAATATACAGCACATATTCTATTATAACATAAAAAATGGACATGTCCTTATGAATATTTCAGATTATAATGTCATTATGATGTTGGGTAGTTGAGATTCATTATAAATGTCATTAATATAATTCATTTGGAATATGTGAATCCCACAATCATGCTCGGATCCACTGCAAATCATTCGGTCTGAGATTGCCTGAATGAGGTGGTCTCGACTCGATTGAAATGAACTCTGGAGTGGATCGTTTGTAATGAGAAAGCAAAGCAATACAACGAACTAATGAACCAGGCTATATCACAGTGTATTATGGATATGTAATATCTATATATAGCCATATGAAAAGAGAGTTATGCATAGGGCGGGATGTAATTCCTACCAGTAAATGTGCGTTTCATGTCCAATACGCGAGTGAAAGCATGCTGAAAAATTACCAAGAGCTGTTTATTCTTAAGGAAAATTTACAGAAATTACCATCTGATAATTTTTCCATATTTTAATCTTATAATGTTTTGTATTAGTCTTATTGTTGTGTTCATTTCTGCACTGATACCTCGAAAGAAAGATCAACATTGATCTGCATGATCTGACTGCAGTCTCATCTGTTATTCCTCTCTATAAATTGAGCCTATTATGCATTTTTTAATAGATTAATTCAATAGATGGATTTTTACAAGACTTGACAACTGAAATGAGGCTATGTATGAGAACGTATTACAATTTTCATTTAGTGACGATGTCTGTGGATGTCAAAATGAAACTGCACATTTTTTCTCATGAATAAAAATAATAAAACATTTAAAACACACATACACACACAAATACAACAAACACACTATATATATATATATATATATATATATATATATATATATATATTTTTTTTTTTTTTACATCACAATTGTTACATCACAGATTTAAATAAAAGTTATGCTGAATAAAAAGTGTATGAATATAATAATGTTTGGCTATTGACACAATATTTAATATATGTTGCACAGAAATAGCTATTAACTTCTCTTTTTTAGATAGGGCCAGTGAAAATCTTGTTTTTTTTAGCAGACAAACATCCTTGTGGGTGCAATGGAATGTTTAAAACATCTGGTCACAATAAATGATAATGTTTGTATCTTTTATAAAGAATACAATATATTCAATGAAGACTATGCAGTGTTAGTTATTCAATATTTACACCTAAAAACTGTAAAAGCTATAATACACTTTTAACCTTGCTATATTGTATTTATCTGTGCTAGTAATTGACTTGTTTTACATTATTCCAGACTCACTCCCTTACAAAATCACCCCCAACCAATCCAAATTGAAGAATTCTTTCCATTTAAAGCTGTTTAAGTCATCTGGTGAAATTGTATTCACATTGCAACATATAGCACAGAAATACAAAATATACAATGTCTGATTTATCGCACAGCCCTAATATTAACAGATACCAATAAGGTGCAACCATTTTGCATCCCTGCCTGTAAAAATGTACTTATTCTTTATAAACTTGCTGTAAACCCTAAATAAAGGCCTTTAACACACCAGAACAGAAGAAAATGCTTTGAATGGACACTTTTTTTTAAACTTGCTCTATTAATTCTGCATCCCGAGCACCACTTAAACAACAAAATCTTCACATTGCATCATTATTTTTCGATCTAAAGTCTTCAGGGGTGTTCGCATACCTGCAATCCTTTTTTGCAAGTAACTGCATCGCTCTGCTAAGCATCCTGCTGTAAATTAGGTGCAAACTGGCTGTTTCTTAAGCTCTGGAGAGCAGCTACATAAACATGAACAACGTTAGGCTTGCTTTCCCATCGACTAAGAAACGATACAAGCTCAACGTGCTGAAAACGAGGCCTTAGCGTTGCAGAATGAGGTCTGGGGAGACGGTTAGGACAACAGTAGCTGAGCCTGAGCAAGCAAGCTGTTCTATCCCCTAAAGCAAACCTAAACAACATTTAGCAGATTATCTGACTACGGTGGCAGTTTGCAAGTAAACTCAGGCCGAGTCAGACCAAATGAGAATATCAAAATATTTGCTCCGTTTTCTACAGAGTTTTATTGCTGACTTATTTGGTAATATGGCAATACACTGTATGAAATGCTGGGTTTAAGGCAATCGATATGTGTTGGTACATGAAGGAATTAAGTTAATGTATTATTTTTCAGGGGTGTCAAAATTCATTGTTTTTTTTAATGCACCGTGAGGCAGACACAAACGATTTGGTATTGGTTCAGTAATAATCATAACCGGTTATGTACTGACGTCATTTATTACATATGCGTTATGTCGGTAGCTTACTATGGCGCGGGAGACCATGAGTAATTAAAATGCTCCAACTACTTAAAAAGTAGATAATGATGCACAATTCACTATTTTTGAGTTTGCTGGACAGTTTTCACAGACAGGAAAGAACATTAGAACCCAGCAAAGCGAAAATGAAAGTTGTAAAGCCCTTTTGACCTGCTGGCGTGTTTCTGAGGTAACAATTAATCTCCTCTCTCTGCTATTTTCAATAATAGCGTTAATTGTGGATCCAGGCAAGAGCGTGTCTGCAGAGTGAGTTTTCTCCACCACATTGCCATCTACAATGGATCAGGTGATCGTCGTGGCCGTTTAACATCAGTGTCTATGTCACTGTTTGCTTAACAGTGCTAGAGCAGCGCTGACCATTAGAGCCAATCACAGCCTTTTCTGATGAGCGAGAGATCAATCATAGACATTTAAAAACTCACTTAACAACATTCAAAAAGCAAGCGGGATAATATTTACATTTGTTCATTCGCTATGAATGCTCATGTTGTCTTCTGTGCATGTACTTTAGTTTTGTTTAATACATTCAAAGAGAGTGTTTTCCTTGAGCAGGTAAAATTAAAGGTGCAGTTCATATTTCTAGCTTGTATTAAAGGAGAAAATTGTATTACAAATAATGTATAAATATAAATATATTTATAAATTATACATTTTAATACAAGAACTATTGTGATGCTAGGTTAAATATCGAACTTTTTATGGAAAGCATCGTCAATGCACCAAACCATACCTTACCGAACCGTGAGACAAGTGTAGGTTCACACCCCTATTATTATTTACGAAATTAAGTAGATTGAACATAAAACAATTAAGCTGCCCCACAAAAAAAACTCAAGAATTGTGTTGATTCAGCTCATTTTAAATAAGTAGTTTTAACAAGCAGCAAAACTATTTTTAATGTATAATTCATTCATTCATTTTCTTTTCGGCTTAGTCCTTTTATTAATCTGGGGTCGCCACAGCGGAATAAACCACCAGCTTATTCAGCACATGTTTTACATGGAAGATGCCGTTCCGGCTGCAACCCATCACTGGGAATCATCCACATACTCATTCACACACATACACTACACTACACTACTTTTTTGGACTTGTGGGGCAAAGCAGAGGAAACCCACATAAACACGTGGAGAACATGCAACCTCCACACAGAAATGCCAACTGACCCAGCAAAGGGTTAAAACCAGCGACCTTCGTGCTGTGAGGCCAACGTGCCACCCACTATGCCACCGTGCAGCCCTAAGTGTACAATACTACTGAAAATAAATGAATAATTGAATTGTTGTTGTTGTTGTTATTAAATGATTCGTAAACTATATTAAGCAATATACCTTTGTTTTACGATTAGCACTGGTCACTTTGGGATTTAGATAAGATGTTTTTAATGCTGTCATGCATCAAGTTAAAGATTAATATGAAGCGCATAAGTGACAGTGAGCCTTTTCTATTGTGCCCTAATGCTTTTTTTTATTATCAATCATAAGTTTATTTTTTCTTTTTCATTGCTTGTAGTTTTTTTGTGAGTTTTTCCTCCATGTGTTATTATACGTCTATAGTTTTGTTAAAACTTGAGTTTTAGTTTTAGCAAAAAAAGATTATTTTTATTATTTTACCAAGTGCAAAATTTTTATTTTGTTTTAATCAACTTTGTTTTTACTTCAAGTAACACTTTTTTCACCTAAAAGCCCATAATTCTCACTCATTTTTGAAACATAAGAATATTTGAATAAACTCTGAGAGATTTCTATAATTTTTTCTTCCATTAAAAGTTTGTTTACCCAGAACTCCGACACTGGCATTTGTCTAAAAAAAAAAAAAAATATATATATATATATATATATATATATATATATATATATATATATATATATATATATATATATATATATATATATATATATATATATATATATATATATATACATATCATAAAATATACTTATATGAGTTTAATGGTTTAATCCAAGTCTTCTGAAGAGAGACACAATTGCACTCCTCAATTTAAGGATTTCATTTTGATCTCTTAAACATTTTGAAGCAGAGTTTTGAGTAACTATTAATGGAGAATCAGACATTTCTCTGGTTTGATTAAAAATGTCTTCATTTGTGTCTTGAAGATGAATTTCTTATGGAATTTGAACACGAGTGTGAGAAAATGATGACAGATTTTTCATTTTTTCATTAACCAAACATTTAACTCTGCTCAACATCTGTTAGTTCTGACAGACTTGTTGGAGATGTAATATAACGAAGCTGGCCTGTCCACTAGAGCTATTGTTTTGGATGGGCTGAGCAAGCAGGCCCAATTCAGCACAGTTCTTTTAGACAAGTCTGGCTCTGATTCCTTTTGGCGAAGCATGACCCATTTCCATAAAACACTATCTGTACTCGGAGAAGGCCAGAAGCGCTGTCAAACACTCACACTAACAGCAGGGCATCCGACACATGCAGTTTTTCCTCAATATACACATCAGTAGACATCTGTGATGTCATAAAGCACAAAATGAGGTCACCAGTCAACTCACTGTCTCTAACCCTTCACTGCTGAAACCATGCTTAATCCATCTTCATTACAATGCATAGGCACCTGTTTAATTGGGTTTCAGATCCCTGTCCTTCATTGTGGGATTCTTTTTTTACAGCCTGCGGTGGACTCAGTCAAAGGTAAGAAATTGTAAAAGAAGCACCCTGTATCACACTATGATAAATTTGCAGTTAGTTGTAATTTTAGTAAGGGTTAAGGTAAAATGACATAATAGGTGGGTGTGGCTCTGAGGCCCCGCCTGTTTTGATGTGAAAATATTCCTCTGTCCTTTTCTTCTGTTTGGGCCATTGAGGTCAAAAGGTGAGAAATCAAAACACAAACACTAAAAAGCAGCTTTATAGTATAAATCGAAGTGTAAATCGAACTGTTATCTACACTGACATTGTTTTGCATGTTTAAAAATGCAAAGCTTTTTGCTTTAACACTGAAACTACCAGAATCATGGAACTACTAGAATGGCCATAGCAGTCATTCTGGCCATTTTTAATGTAAGACTGTACTAAATTACATTTTGTCCCATCATATTTACATTGATAGTTTCTAATGAGGTTTTAAAATTAAGCTTTGAATATTTTATAAAGTCATTACCCTAAAACACAAACTTTTCTGTCATGCAGTTATAGACTACCCCCAAAGGTGCAATACTTCTCTTTATATTTTTTTCACCATAAGTGAAAATGCTGTTTGAAACTTTGAATGACATGTCTGATGTAAAGTTCTGTTTTTGCTATCAGAACATTGTTTTGTTAGTAAAACGTTGCTAGGCAGCAGAGTGACACATATTCAAAAGCAAAGGAAAAGTAGTGTATGTGAAATGTATGTGGTCAATTTGACCATTACGACCTTTCAAAGAAGAAGTACTCAGAAAATAACCCTTTTTTGTCTCATTTTTTCTAGTGAATAATCTATAGTATAAAGTGCTCTATAAATAGACAAAATTGACTGCATACATGCACATGGCTGTCATAAAATGCTTTATTAATTGCTATATTCCAACCCCTGTAGTTTTCAACCCAGGCTCATTCTCAAAATGCTATATAGACTTCTGGAGAGCACCAAATATGTCCCAGGAGGTACGTTTTTTTCCACCAGAGGCCACTCTCGTGAGTGCCATTCACCCTGCTGTTCTCACCTAAATCCACCAGGGGCCACTGTCGACTGACTGACTGACAATTGACTAACCTTCCCTCCTCCTTCCCTAAAGCCAGGCAATAGTTTTTAAAAGCACAGACTGACTCGCCCACCCATTTACTAAACGCAACCGACAGTCTTGAAAAGCAATCAAGAAAAAGTAAAGCCCTCGTCTGATTTTTACCAAGTTTTCAGATTTTACCACATCCTCACCCTGTTATTAACTTGTTTATTTTATTTTTTGGGTTCTGTTTATGTCTTACCCGCTTTCTGGAACTGTTCTTTGTTGAACTCGAACCCTGTTGTTGTGGTCAATTCCTCTCTGCATCTCAAGTCTGCCAACGTACATGGCGAGCTACTGGACAAACTGGTAACAGTAAGAAAACTGTCCACATGGAGGTAAGCAGTCAGCTGTTAAGCACGAAAAGGAACAGCATAATACCGCCCTGTAGCGTTCGTTTTAAAGACGAAATGCAGTCATACGTACTTTTAGCTACATAATTTACATAATTCATGTTGTGTGCTTCCTTTTTTAACCAGTAGTTTTAAAAAGAACTTTGCTGCTTGTATATTGAAGCCTTTTCACTTTTTCACATCAGCTCAAGCGAGAAGCTGAGCCTCCGTAAGACTGAAATCCTAGAATTGCCCCCCGTCTCAATGTCACAAACCCTCTTTACCTCCACTCACATTCACACAACACAGCTCTCTCTTCAACGGTGTAACCAAACCCCCCTTCCAGATTCTGTTCTCTCCAGCACACGCGTCTGTAACTCGACCAACATCCCAGTTTCTATAGTTCTGTTCAACGCACGTCTCTTTATCACGATGTAATCTGCCTGTTTCCTTTGTGCCTCAGTTATCCGATCTAAAGCCAGTCACTTTACATCCTGAGCCATTATACCATCCGCCACTTAATATAGTTTCATGTCCCTGACTTCATTAGAAAAAGGAAGCAAGTGGACAACTAGCTCATTACTCCAGTCTAATTCCCAAGTCCTGCCAGCTGCTCTATTGAACCACTTCCAGATATATATTTTGGATATATTGATACTGAAGGAACTTGAAAGAAGTTTTCACAAAAGTCACCTATAAAATCACAGAACATCAACTTAGATAAGCATCTTTCACCTGGCACTAGAAATCTAACAGTAGAAACATTCTGTATCATGGTTATAATGACCAAAATGATCACAGTGATCAGTATTATTATGTTTTTGTTAGAAAACACTTAAGGCATTCCACCAAGTGTTTTATATGAACATTAATAACCAACAAATATATTTATGTAATTTGGTGAAAAACAATGTAAACATGCATCCAATGTGTGTGTGTGTGCGTGTGTGTGTGTGTGTGTGTGTGTGTGTGTGTGTGTGTGTGTGTGTGTGTGTGTGTGTGTGTGTGTGTGTGTGTGTGTGTGTGTGTGTGTGTGTGTGTGTGTGATATAGGTATTCAACACCATTTTTCTCAGAAAACATATTTTTAAAGGCTCCATTAACTTGAAATATTCCCGAGATGTTAATAACAACCAAAGAAATCCATATATACAATTTGAAAACAAATCTAATTAGTTTACAAGTTAAGTTATGTGTAATAAAATCAAACGACGCAGGGAAAAAGTATTGAACACATGAAGGGGGGCTGTAAAAAAGAAAGTGAAAGTCCAGACAGCAGCTGAAATCTCTCAGTAGATCTTTAGCAAACCTCTTCCCTTCATCATTGTAAATTAATATTGGCTGCTTCAGTCAAACATCTACATTACCAGCAGGGCTTGACATAAAAATTTTTGAACACCAGCCACTGTGGCTAGTAGTTTTTCAACATTACTAACCACTTTCCATTTTCACTAGCCACAACTTTGTTGTGGGGAAAATGTGTTTCATATGCAGAAATTAGACTTTGGCATGCTAAAATAATTACTTAATATTGATATTGTGTTATTTTTACATGCCTCCTCGTTCAATTAACAATTTTTTTGTGTGTTGTGACCACGCAAGCTGTGCGCGTGACACTAAATCCCTCGTCAGTGGTGAGCATCACATGTGTCTCACTGTGCACATGATCATCCCCCCATTCGGTGTTCACCTGCTTTCTTTTGCTCATGTAAACACAGTTATTTTTGTAATTTCTTACGCGGGCCCAAGGCTATATGGCCATTCTTATAGTTGAACCCAGCTTTTAGGAAGACAACAGTTTTAAAATTATTTTCAACCAGTCAAAGTGGCTAGTGGGAGTGTCTGTCTAAACCGGCCACATCTGAAATCTACCTGCATTTGGCAGGTTGGCGGGTGTTAAAGTCAAGTCCTGATTATCAGGATAATAAAGATGACATCAGGGTGGACATTTTAGCAAGACAATGATCCAAAACACAGCCAAGGAAACTCTCAAATGCTTTCAGAGAAAGAAAATCAAGCCGAAGAATGTAGCTCAGATGATCACCTGACTTGAAACCAATAGAAAATACAAAATAAAGATCAGATTTGATAGACGAAACCCACAGAACCATCAAGATTTTTACACTCTGTTAAAGTCTGTGAAAAAAAATTACACCTAAGCAGTGGATGTAATATAATTCTCATCTGAGAGGCGTATTTAAGCTGCCATAACCAAAAAATCCTTTTATATAAAGTATTAAATATATTTTATTAGTTCAATATTTTCTCTTTTTTTTTTCTTTTGTTATGTTTTTATATTTTTTGTGTGTACTGTTTGGATTTTATCAAAATCTGGTTCAATTCCATGTTACAGTCTACAGTATAAAAACATGAATTTGCATTGTAGCCATTTTTAATAAGCTAATGTCAATGAGTTTTCAAGATCACATTAAACAATGATAATGATACTGAAAATGTTAAATAATAATACTAAACATCAGAAAATTGACTGTGGTTTACTTTGAAACTGGTAATCGTGACAACACTACCTGACACCGATCAGAAAATGGTGTTATTGCATTTAGGTCTTAATGCTCAAAGGCAAAATGATTCACCGCTAAATATGACTGAGGCAAAGAGAAGACGGAAAGGAACGGAGGAGGAAAAAGGAGAGCGAACGATAGTGAGGGAGACATGAAGAGCCGAGATGAAAGGAAATCAAAGCAGGATCCCGATGCGTGGAGAAGGGGATCTCCTGTGATTAATCATCCTCCAACCCTCTACGAGAAGAAATAATCTTGTTAATGTCAACAATGCTGAATACGTTCCAAATGCAGTTTCAAGATGCAAGGATTCAAGATGGCAGCCTGAAAAGGATGTTGGGCTATCTGTTGGATGAGCTAATGATAAAGAACATGAAACGCTGACCGATGGGCCACAGATCAAATCAGCTTTAATGAGCTTTAATTTCATTTCAGAGAAGCGTGGAACAATGCAGAAGCGCTTAAAATAAGCCTGTCAACATTTCCTACTGATATTGCCCCCAATTGAATGAGAAATCTCAAAGATCATCATTAAGGTGAATTTGCAAGCTGGTAGACAATGAGATGGAGATCTGCATCTACCCAGCAATAACCCTGGTGCAAATCCAATTACAGCCCAGCAGCTGCCTCTGTTAGACAAACTCATAGCTGGTCTGACTCTTCTTCTCCAGACCATTAAAGAAAATATTTTGAAGAATGGCGGTAACCAGAAGGGATTTTTACATGTACTGTTTCACATGTACACTCAGCACAATGCTGCACAAGGGGTCTCTCATTCTTGCGCTGCAGATGCTCTGTTTAACTGTTTTCTCTCTAGTGGAGCATGCAGTTTATCAACTAACAAAATCCTCTATGTAAACAGTAAATGCACTATGGCGCGACGCATCTGACTCTTAAAGGGAATGGGAGATGAGACTCTAATTGTTTTATTCTTAAAACACACCTATAACTCATTAAGAGAATAAGCTCAACCCAGTTAGACCATGCGCCGCAGCGCAAAGCGAATTTTTTCGTCCTTAAAATAGCAAAAGTGAATTCGGACAAGCCCTTAATGCTTTTGTGCCCTGCGATTTGAACTTTGCTCCTGGATCATCAAAATAGAGCCCATAGTGTTTAAATGTTAGCACTAATCTATTTTACATATTTACATGATGTGATAGTGCATTGTATATAAACAGTTGTCATATGGCTTGACATCAAAAACATGCACTTAGTTTAGAATAAACTAGGGTTAATAATTTCAAGTGTCCAAAGCTCTAAGCTGTTTTGCGTATTGTGGAGTTTTTATATTATTGTTTTAAATTACTGGTCATTAATTGTTTTGTAGTGAACAATTGGGGTGTAGGATGAAGAATATGGTTGTGCAGAATAAGCCAATTATTGAGCTTTATAAGTAATAAACCACCAGGCCAATAAACAACAAGTTAAAAGTGAGAATAGCTCTCCATGCTAAGGAATTATTAAAAACACTAAAAGGCTTCTCAAAATATCGTCTTATGATTAATTTCTCTCCCTTTCATATTTCACACATATAAGGAATCATGCTCTATATTCAAAAGTATTCAGGTTTCACATTTTCACTTTTCTTTTCAAAACTTTGGTGTCAGAGGAGTTATTATGCTGATCTCATTGGTCTGCTGCTCCACTGCTTAACAAGACAGTTCCCTCGCTCTGTCTGAGTCTTTTCCTTTATTTATATTCCCTGATGTTTCAGTTCCTCACTTGACACTAAAGTGAAACCGCTCTGTTGCTAAATGCACACAGGTTTATTATAGAACTAAAAACTTGAAAAAAAAAATTTGTTACTTAAAATAACCAAAATGCAGACTGATAAGTAACAAAACAAAAATTACAAAAATTTACTGTAAAACGAATGTAATGAAATCAGTACTTCTAATTAGTTTAGCACAATGTAATCAAATAATATATATACAATATATATAATGGTGGAGTAATGGGGTGGGGGATATTTTCTTGGCACACTTTGGGCCCATTAGTACCAACTGAGCACCGTGTCAACCCCACAGCCTACCTGAGTATTGTTGCTGACCATGTCCATCCCTTTATGACCACAGTGTAACCATCTTCTGATGGTTACTTCCAGCAGGACAATGGACCATGTCATTAAAATGGCCGTATTTAAATGGCCTCCATAGTCATCAGATCTCAATCCAATAGGGTACCTTTGGGATGTGGTGGAATGGGAGATTCACATAATGGATGTGCTGCTGACAAATCTGCAGCAGCTGCATGATGCTATCAAGTCAATATGGACCTAAATCTCAGAGGAATATTTCAAGTACCTTGTTGAATCTCTGCCACGAAGGATTAAGGCAGTTCTGAAAGCAAAATGGGTCCAAGGTAAGGTAATAGTAACCACTTACTAGTAATGGGTACTAATAAGGTGTCCCTTATAAAGTGGCCAGTGAGTGTATATATTCTATTATACAATATATTACAGTATAAAATATACTATTAAAATTATTTTATATATTTAAGAAAAGTCAATCAATCAATCATTACAACCTATACAAATGTATATAAACAGTAAACATAACAATACAGATCAGAACAATAATAATATACAAATAGAAAATATCCCTTGTATAAAAGTTTTTGCTTAAATTATTTGCTTAAATGCTTTCTGCTCTAGTAAACTATTTGTGGATTGACTTCATCAAAAAAAATACTTAAATATTGTGCTATTGTGGTGCTTAAAATCGCTCTGAGTAACTTCAACCAGCTCGACAAAGCAACACTGGCTCAACCAATGGCATGAATTTGGGGGTGGGGCTATCTGAATAATAAATTACACATTTCAATTCTTAAGTCTTTAAAATAGACAATTTTCTTCAGCTTAGTCCTTGATTAATAAGGGGTTGCCACAGAGGAATGAACCACCAATTACTTATACATAATTTTTTATTATGACGGATGCCCTTACAGCTACAACCCGGCATACTCAGAACACTGACTCGTGAACCCAGTGCTGTTCAGAGAGACAAAAATTAGACTTAAATTGTGACAGAATGAGAATTACAATGATCATAAAGAGTAAAATAAACCATCTACAACTGTAATTTCTAATATTTCTAATTACCTAGACTGTCAATGAAGTAAAAACAGTATAATACAAGGTACGAAAAAGCAGTTCTGCCTATCTGGGAAGAAGAGCTAACTGGAAAGACTATGAAAGATCATTTGTCTGTAGTCATTTCTATTTAAGGTGAATATATTCAAATATGGCCTTAAAGTCCCGCCTCGTCTAGCAGCCGCCATCAACCGGCCCTCTGGAGATCCCCATTAACCCAAATGTCAATATCAGAGTGCTTCACAAGTGCTAACGGAGGGTCTTAATCTAATCCATTACCGATGACCCCGGACAACTATCCTAGGCTTTCAATCACACGCTTTCACTCTCCCATGCCCTCGTGTCAGACATTACCATTGACGGTCAACAGCACTTTAACTGTTTCTCATTGCGTCATGGGCCTTATAATTCAGTTCCACCCTCACTTCGACTCCGCATGTCCAGGAAAGTGAGTCGGCCGCTGGGTTACTGAGGAACAATGGCATTCCTGTGCTCTGTGATGCCAGGTGCCGGCAGGAACACGATCCCTTCCATCTGTCTGTCTGTTCTGGCAAGCGCTCGGCCAGGCCCGGGCAGCAGCTAGAGAGACTCACAGAATGGGACTATTGTTCCAAAGCCTCTTGGAGGAACACACTAAACACCCCTCCTTCCCCGCACAACACAAACGTTGACGAACGCACACCAGCATAAACTTACACGTCATGAACTACATTGAGTTAAAGACGAATGTCAGACAAATATGTAACATGCACCTCAATTGTATGCATTGAGAAAGTGCACATCTGCAGTTCTGCTGAAGTCTTGCAAAGAGAGGGCAAACAAGCCGCTGCGCTACAGCCCCGTCCCGATGAACATGATTCATTTCCTATAAATGTTCTCCTCTCCAAGATTTCTCAGCAGTGAGCAAGTTTTACATCTGCCTGACCTTATCTTTGCCAAAGAGGAATAGATTGTTGATGGTGTTAGGATTTTTAGGGTAACTTCATGAGGAAAAGGGAAACTGTGGCAGATCTGTTTTATCAGAATCAGAAAGAGCTTTATTGCCAGGTATGTTCACACATACGAGGAATTAGTTTTCGTGACAGAGCTTCTACAGTGCAACAGATTTATAGAGACAAAAAAACTGATAATAAATATATTTTAAAAAAAGAAGTAATAGTGACTGCAAATATACAAATTGTGACAAAAATCTGAGTGTACTGAAATGAGTCTATCAGGAGCTTGGGAATATTCATAAGGTCCTAAAATCTGCTTGTTTTTTTCCACTTTTTTTATTCTGTTTTTTTTTAAGTTATAGATAAACATTTTTCTATTTAATATTTATGGGTTATATTTTTCTATTACAGTTTTTTTCCAACTGCTTATACACAAAATCTTTTTTCACACAATTTCTGAAACATCTCACACAAAATGCAAAATAACACCTCAAATATCCAAATACAAAAGCTATTTCTCAGCCTTGAACTCCATTTTCAACTGCATAAAACACTTTTTTCAAAACTCTACACACAACTCTACCTAAAACACAAAACTCTAACAGGAATCCACTTGCTTTCATTTTCCAAACACAACCAATCAAAATGCTACACTTATTCTCAAGGTTTCACACACACACTCCTTTAATGTGGAAACACTAATTTCTTAACTGATCACTAATCAATCACTAAGCTAGACAATGGGACACTGGACAATGGGACAATAGGTGATGGGACACTGGGCTGTTCTGGTCCAAAAAAAAATGGTTTTCCACCCATCCACAATTTGTAGTTTTGTACCTACCCCATATTCTCCTTTTTTAAATCCTATAAGAACAGACTAATTCTTCTGAGCCTAGCACTGTAACGTTTGATGACCAACCCTTGGCTTGGCCTAATAAATATTTTCAGTTTTTTTCATGTCATTGGTGTTTACAGTGTACCTGTTACTCCTCTTAGCAGATTACTGTCACTGTAAAACATTGTATTAAAATGTAGATATAAGCCTAAAGAGCAATGAGCTGTAGGATTTACCACAACAGTGTTTGGTTTAGCCAAAATACTTACTGTTATGAAAGAAGTGGTTGCTTCATTTTGAAATGTGTTTATGGCATTTAGAATGCAGTGTTGTGTGTGCAGTTTTGATAACAGCAAAATTAAGACAAATAGAGAAACTGTTCAGTAAGATTTTTAACATCGCTTTACAAAATTAGATCAAACTTTCATTTCATTAACCTATATGGTTAAATCTACAAATGGAGTTTGCATGTTCTTCTCGTGTTCGCGTGAGTTTCCTCTGGGTGCACTGGTTTCCCAAAGAAATGCAGTACAGGTGAATTGGGTAAGCTAAAATTGTCCGTAGTTTATGTGTGTGAATGAGTGTGCATGGATGTTTCCCTGTGATGGGTTGCAGCTGGAAGGGCATCTGCTGCGTAAAACATGTGCTGGATAAGTTGGCGGTTCATTCCGCTGTGGCAAACCCAGATTAATAAAGGGACTAAGCCGAAAAGAAAATGAATGAATAACTCTACAAATAAGGGCAGCGCAGTGGCTCAATGGTTAGCACTGTCGCCTCACAGCAAGAAGGTCGCTGGTTTGACCCCCTTTTGGGTCAGTTAGCATATCTGTGTGGAGTTTGCATGTTCTTCCCGTGTTGGTGTGGGTTTCTTCCGGGTGCCCCGGTTTCCCAAACAGTCCAAAGACATGCAGGATAGGTGAATTGAATGAGCTAAATTGTCCATAGTGTATGTGTGTGTGAATGCGAAAATGTGTGGGTGTTTCCCAGTGATGGGTTGCAGCTGGAAAGGAACCCGCTGCGTAAAACATGCTGGATAAGTTGGCAGCTCATTCCTCTGTGGTTCATACCACTGATTAATAAAGGGACTAAGCTGAAAAGAAAACTAATGTATGAATGAATAAATCTACAAATAGAATTTCAATAAAAAAGACTGCTCATCACGTCTTTTGTCCATTTATTGTGTCCATTTATCAGTTTCCTTCAACTGAATGAATTTTCTGCTTATTATTAGCATATACCACTCTTATTATCATAATTGAAATTTTTCCATTACGATGGTTCCTCATTATTATCTATTTATTGTTTGTTTTCAACTGCATGAAATTCTCCCTCTAACAGCAAATGTCAGTGTTATTAGTATAAAAGATATTTTTTCAAATTAAGCGGCTCGTTGTTGTGATTGTTTTTTCCACCGTTTATAATCAGTACATCTGTTTTAAAATCACATCATGTTTCTTTGCTTGTTCAATTTATATTATAACTTTTTGCACAATGCTGAAGTTTTTGGACATGTCAGAATAATAAACTTTACATTGACAAATGTAAACAACACAATCCTGCACAGGCACTCAACACAAAATACTACAACCTCAGTGTAATATTTTCCCTCTACCTATTCTGCTTTAACATATTCTCCAAGCACAGCAACCATTCAACACCCCGAGGCAACGCTTTACCCCCTCACACACTGGGACTATCAATTCCTCCCAGCTAAAATGCATGTAGCCGGGGTCTGTCCAAAATCCACATAGACGACGCACTGTTTAGAGCCGAGAAGTCGTCCAGTGAAAGCAGCAGTGGATAAATTATGAATAGCTCGTTCTCCCCTTTGTGAGAAACATGACAGATCAGTTCCTGCACCCTCGGCTTGTACAGCTTCATTTCTGACTCCTGGGGCCCGTCGTCTCCACGCTCTCATCTCCTAATGGTCCTTCCAGTGATTACAGAGACATAAGTGCACCGTCTGTCTTGATGATCAATCATCTGCAGGATCTATATAGACGGCCCCACCGCAGATATCCAAATGTAATCAAATTTAAAGGAGTGGACACTGCCCGATCTGCCAGCAGTTTGAGGGCCGTCGTTGGCTGTAAGCATGACTGACAACTTATTTAGTAGCGCTTCAGCGGCATGCAACACAATACGTGATGATGACAACTTGGGGTGTTGGACAAAAGCATGCTCAATTTCGCCTGTCGTGTCATCAATGGACTCCAGAGAGCAACTGAACCATGAAACAGCTCTTTTTACCAGGAGAAAGCCATTATGCATTGTACATTTATTATGTAATTCACGAATACACAAACAAGGCATCTGGGAGTCATGGTTTGTCACCAGTCATGATCCCTTCTTTCTTTTTAACGTCACTTTGTTTGACTCTTCTGATGCAGTGAGACAGATGTGCAAAGAGCAAATGTCTGAACAATATCTCAACAATAAAGTACTTATGGCAAGCTGTTTTAAGTAATCCAGATGTTGCTAACCTTTTTGTTTTCAAAAACGTACTATATTACTCGCTAATAGTGTGTTTTTGTTAGAAAACGCTACTTATTTTATTGGTTACTGGAACACACAGTACCAAAATAATGAGTACTGTAACTACTCTAGTGTTTATGGTAGCAACATTAGGACAAAACATTGCTACTGGAGAATTTATGGTTCAGACACTGACTGTGTATCCACTGTCTGTATTCACAGTAAATAGTCAGTACAGTTTCTTTTAGTCATTAATGTCTATTTTACTTATTGATTAGTTTCAGTTTTCCCAATAACAACTGAAAAACTACAAATATCTATTTACTAAACATTAATGTAAACTAATGTAACATTTATAACTAGTGGTAAGATTTAATAGTGATTTTTATAGTAAGTTTAAAAATGCAGATTAGTTTAAACTATTATTGCATTAATAATAACGGTGTTCGTTCATTTACGTGTATTCATGTTAGTTAACAAACAAACAGCTGTTCGTTGTTAATTCATATAAGATAAGTTCCAATAAAAAATAATTACTAAAACATCATTTAAATCTAATAACCAAAATATTCAATATTTAAATTAGCATAAAATAAAATTAGTAGAGATGCTCCGTTCAGGATTTTTGCAGCCTTGTTCCCGATTCTGATGCTTCTTAGCTTTATAATGCATTAAGAACATTTTCAATCTAGAGTGCCTTACCTAATAGAATAAATAAAAGATGTTGCATATAATCTCTTAAACACGTCTCTTATAACCATTTTGTGTGGAAATGTAATGATCAGAAGCAGCTTTATATAAAATAATAGATAAACCAGATTAAAAAATGGAAAGAAAAACCACTAACAAAGAATTTTGGAAGCATTGCAAATGATGAAAGATTCATTATAGATGAATGGGTTCCATGATGAAATTCATCATGTCTCAATGAAGTTTAGAGCACATATTTGATGCATAAGAAGTTAAAAAGCACATATAAATCCATTACTTCTTATAAAGAAATAGGTTATAAAATAACCACTTTTATTTTATTTTTCTTTATTAAGATAAGTTGTATTATTATATTTTCAAGTTAAAAATATTTTTTTCTCTGCAATTTTCCAGCCAGGATTTTATGAACTTGCAATATTGTAACTTGCAATAAATACTGCTTGTAAAGAAACACTTTTGATCAGTTTATGAGATCAGCCAGATTACCGAGTACCGATCGAGTCAAGAATATGTGATTATCAGCCGATACCGATGTTTGGCCGATCAATCTGAGCATCCCTAAAAAAATAGGCAAAAATTGCTTTAGAAGTATATTCATGCTAACTACTGTAAATGAAGCTTACTGTAAACTCCTCTCAATGTGGCTATGAAGCCCCTTTTTCTCCTAATAACCACATTTAGACAGTAAATAAACAACTTACAATCATCAGCATAAGGAATGTTACCAGTAACAATGGAGAAACATGCTATAATCTCTTCTATCCTACTAGAATGGAATACACAGCAGTAAGTGCTAGAATTTTATTAGAGGACGCCTAATGAAATCTAAAAATATTGGTAATCAATTTACAATAAGGTTCTCTCACTCGCTAACTGCATTGGTTTATCAGAAAGAGCTTTATTGCCAGGTATGTTCACACACACAAGGAATTAGTTTTCGTGACAGAGCTACAGTGCAACAGAATTACACAGACAGGGAAAAAAGCAGATAATAACAAGTATGTTTTAGAAATGGAAGTAAGTAGTGACCAGAGATGTATAAAGTACTAGAGACCCATACTTAAGTAAAAGTACAAGTGCTCTATCAAAAAGTGACTTGAGTAGAAGTAGAAGTGCTCTTTAAGCACCATACTTAAGTGGAAGTACAAAAGTATTCAACATTTTTTGTACTTAAGTATTGCAAGTAGTTTATTTAAAAATTTACTACTCAAGTACTGAAAGTAAAAGTACAAGTATTGTGTAATGTAGTTATTAAAGAAGGCAGTCAAAAGACATCATATTGTTTTGTTTATTTTAAATATCTTTGGGGCACTTGATTAAGCAGAATGAAAAGAAACATGGCTAACGATACTGTTTTTCTCTGTAAATAATTTCTATGGTACAAGAATTCACATCGTCAGGCTCTTTTACCAGAAAATCACTTCACTGATGAGATAATTCAGCATGTTCATTCATACTCTCTCTCTCTCTCTTTTACACACACACACACACCTAAATGTACACTCTTACACATTCATACACTCTCACACACAGTTCTCACTCTATCTCTCTCTCTCTCTCACACACACACACACACACACACACACTTTTGTGAATTGTGGGGACATTACATAGGTTACAATTGTTTTTATACTCTACAAACTTTTGAATGCTCTAACCCCAAATCCAATCTCTAAACCCAACCCTTACAGGAAATTATGTGTAGTTTTACTTTCTGAAAATAAAAAAATATTTAGTGTGATTGAATTTTATACATAATGTCCACATAATTCACCATCTCCTCCTAACATCTGTGTAATACCGATGTTGTTATACATATACATGGGCGCACACACACACAAACACGAAATTACACTCTTTTACACTCTCATACACACACACTCTCTCTCTCTCTCTCTCTTACACACACACAGACGCACACACAGGTACAATCACACTGTTTCTCTCTTACATGCATTATTCACTCACACTTTGGTAGTTTTGAAGTTTGATTGGTTAATACCACAATAAACAGGAGTTATGTCTTCTGGAAGCAGTCGTGAAACTAAACTAAACAAGCAAACTAAATCCTGTTGCACTAATTCACTTGATTTTGATTTTATTGTAAAAAAAAAAAGAAAAAAGAAAAACAGGAAAGTGTCTATAGTACTGTGTTAAAAGAAACTCTAAAATACTTTATGGCTTATGGCTATGGTTTAGTATTATTTTTTTAAAATTTTGATTATGTTTTTAATTAAATTGGTCTTGCACTTATTGCTTTTATATTGCATAAATATATTGCTTTTGTCTTGGTGTGACAGTTATAGGGTTATTTTTAATACAATTTTGTTCTTTAATACAGCAGTCACATATATGAACTGTACTCTTAATTTGACCTGCTTAAAGAAAGCACTCTTTCTGAATGTATCAAACAAAACTCATGCACAGAAGACAGCATGAGCATTTACAGCTAATAAACTCATGTCAATATTATACCGCCTGCTTTTTGAGCGCTGACAGGCGAGGTCTTATGATGATTGGTTATTATCTTCATCTGCTCAACAGAAAGGGCTTTAGAAAAGAAGCGCTGTTCACCCATGGCGGGAAGAATAGCCGGTTATCACAGGTAATAGACACAGTGGAGAAAACTTGAACATCAGGCACGCTCGTGTCTGGATGGATCGACAGCTTTAACAGCCAAGAAAAGAGGGAAAGTTACCTTACAAACAGGCCAGCGGGTCAAATGTCCAAAGTGAGAAAGAGAGAGGCAGAGGTGAAGTTTTACAACATTTCTCCCTATAGTAAATTAGCGGCTCGTGTGCCGCCTTCACTCGCGCCTCCGTCCTCCGCAATAGTATTGCGACATCGCGCATAGGAGATAAATGACGTCATCACGTAATCACCGGTTATGACCTATTACTGAACTGATATCGATCATTTTGACACCCCTAGTAACGAGTAACGATGCATCACATAAAAAATCTATCGGAGTAAAAGTATTAAACTCATGGAAAATATGTACTTAAGTAAAAGTGGAAGTAGGAGAAAAAAATAATACTCCAGTAAAGTACAGATACTGCCTTTTAGTACTTAAGTACAGTAGTGAAGTAGTTCTACTTCGTTACTATACATCTCTGGTAGTGACTGCAAATATACACACTGACAAATGTATGTACGGGTATATTACTATATACATTAACCACCAATAAAAAAAAAACTTCTAAAATGTTGATTGAGGTCTGACGTGTTACTAATGTGTTACTACATACAGCAAGCTGAACCTGTTCAACTAACGTTATAAATGATAGTTGCAAATAAACATAAAGATGAGCATTTGTTCTATTAAATGCTTTGTTAACTGTAGGCTAATGCAACTAACGGCCACAGTGTTTCCTTTATTGGATTTACAATTACAAAATAAGTACTATTATCACGCATACCAGCTAGTTAAAAGAGATCAATTAGTCAGAAGACTGCCTTCACTCTTGAGTCCCGGTGCGATTTTACAAAAACAGACGTTTTATGGACACAAAACAAAAAGTCGCATTCTCCTTTTGAACCATTGGTGCTCCTGTTTAACCTCTTGTCTTTCTGCTTAACACTGACACATGAACAGACCAGTCGGCTATTAGAGGAGCCGGACCCGGGAGCCCGTGACTGCGGGTTAGATGTTGGACATACAAATGAAAGTATTTTACCTTTTCTGTTTTCGACAGCGCACGAGACGAGAACAGAAACCCTCCGCTTCGTCCCGGTGCAGATCTGAGGCTCCACACGCTGAAAAAATGTGATCTTCAGATCGTAGTACCTCAAAAATTAATCCCAAACATGATCGAGCAGAGAGCTGGCCCGAAATAGAGCGCTTTTCTCAAAATCCGCAGTGTCGCTCCGAGGAGGATGATAAGCCGTTAGTTTAATGTGCGCGGGGCGGCCTGTTCGTTGGCAATTATGGTGTAAATTGGCCGAGGATCGAGGACAGTCCGTCCGCGGGATGAGCGCTGCGCTCCGGCTGAAAGCACTGAGCGCCGCTACTCGGTCTAACGGAGACGGAGCAGCTGAAGAGACCCGCCCACTTTAGCAACCCGGAAGAGAACTGTCACCGACGGCTTCAGTCCACCTCCAAAATGAGAGCCATACAGTAGGTGGACAGACGAATTATTATTTTTATTTATTCGTCATAGATTATAAACGTTCTGCAGTATAAATAAAATGTGCTGAAAGTGAGGCAGCTATAGGTAGTTTTATTGTTTGCTAACACTTGTGGCTATAGCCTACACTTATTACTTTTTATTCTTGCAAAACTACAAAATCCTACTATTAAGATAATGTTGGAGCTCCTGAAATAACACAGTCTGTTTTGTAACTTGTCATGTGTGTAAGTGTGTGTGGTAATAGTCAGACAATGGTTTCTGCTTGAGAAATGGTTTTGTTTATGAAAACCGCGGGATCAGATTAAATATTGAAGGTTAATTAAGATTTTATGTTTCGTGGACTGCAGTGGCTCAACAAAATGCAAAAATGACGAAATGATGTTGACAATATTGTTTTGGGTTTTGTATGAATAAGAGAGTGCTAAGTTACTCATGAATAAAACACAGTGACTAACGTTATAATATAAAAGTCGGGTTTAAACATTACAAATAAAACTGAAATACAGCATACATTTAATTAAAATAAATCTGCAATACAGTTTTTTTCCACCTGTACACTGTGTTCTGGTATTTTTTTTTTCTTCTGAGTAATCAGTTAGTCTGAACAATAGGTGTAACAGTATTTCACTCATAAAAAGTGATGTACTGTTTATAAAATCATTTCTGTATTTAACAGTTAATAACATTTGTTTTTATTTTTGTTATAAATAAATAAAAGGCCTAAAAATAATACAATTAAAATAAAAGTTTCTACCATGCTTTCCATAAACTCATAATACCTCAGTTTTCAGTTTCAGTTCTCAGAGTACTGGGAGTTTCACTGTTAGGAAAGTTTGTTTGTTTTTTTTAAATTTCCAAGTGATATTTATTGTTAAATGCTTATATAATAAAACTAAATTATAATAGTAGTCTATAATAATTAAAAAACTAATTTTCATACTACCTCTTTTTATCTTTTAATGCTCTGTTTGATATAAACTGTGATGCTGGCATCCTGTATTGGGATTATTTCTGTACTTTGGGAAAAAACACACAGTCACTTCCTGATTTGAGAAAATACAAAACGACAACAGCATCACAGTGTGACCCTTGCCCTGTGTGTTTGGCAGCTGTAAAAACCTTCCAGAGAATTAACAGGTTTCGCCAAAATCCCCAGTGTTTTTCTATTATTAAAAATGGCTTGTCTTTATTTTAGGTGTATATTCTGTTACAGAATTTAACTTCTTTACAAATAATTAAAAATGGAACAATATTAAATCTTTCATGCATGAATTATGAAAAACACTATCTATCTATCTATCTATCTATCTATCTATCTATCTATCTATCTATCTATCTATCTATCTATCTATCTTATGTTTCACATTTTTACTGCATTTGCTCTTTGCTATTCTAATTTATTCACAGCATTGTGCAAAAGAATAAACACACCCCTATTTACAATAAACATAAGCCTCCTTTGGGTACAGTTGTGCTCAACTGTAAACAATATAGCAGTACATATTATAACTGAACCTACAAAATGCATAGGTCTATAAATCATTCATGAAATTGCTTAATTTAGAAGACATCAGGAAAAAAATAAATAAAAGATTTTAATAAAGTTTACATCTGACAGATTTTGACACTCAGTTCAACATTTTTGTACGTATTCAAGTAATGAAATGAAAACTATTAGTTTTATATGGAATGACTATTCAGCATTCACAAGTTTAGTTAATTTTGACTGACATGACATAAGCAAATGATAATGTTATAAAACAACAGAGAGTTGTATTAAAGCAATTGACGCATGTCCAAAAGCATTTACAATTTGTGGGAAGGAATGAGAAACTATGATGTGCACAAATGACTAATTGTTTTGAGAAATGCATTAACTGTTGTGCAAAAGTAAATAGCGTTGTGAGAAATGCACCAAAGCGACTGAGAAAAACTGTAATCAGAGGAAGGTAGAATAGCTTCAGCAGAATAGACCACCACGTTATCTAGGCCCGTAGCCATCCTGGTGAAAAAGGTGGTTCTTTTTTCTCAAAAAATTGACCTTTTTGCAGTTGTTCGCCTCAATTTCTACTGAATTATGAGGTTTAAATACTGCATTTTAGTTATATTTCAAGCACTATTTTTAGCTGGAGTAGCTGGTCAAATGGTCATCATAACTACACTTTTTGAGGTACCAAAAACATTTGCTCAATAAAGAAGTCTGAAAAAAATTATCTTGTTTACAAATACAAATTTATTACATCATATTATCATTAGAAAAAAGGTAGTTAAAGTTTTAAATGGAAAATGTTGGCCCTATTTTTTTCATCAGCTTTATTACTAAAACAATATCACAATATAATAATAAAAATAACACTTATTGATAGCACAATAACAATTATTATTAACAAACCTATTAGCAATATAGCAAAATCATGCAAAATATTTACTGTGAACTGTAACAACTTATTATGATTTCATCCTTATCTTACTTCATGTTGAATCATCAGTTATAGTAAATCAACTTCTGAAACACAACATAAAACTTCTTTCTTTAATTTTTTACAGCATGCAAAAAACAATGATCTTTTGGTGTGTGAAAGCTGTCAGCCATCTTGTATTAATGATGTCATCAAGCATCAGTCTACTGAAACTGCCATCAAGTCATTTGAAGAAAAATACTAAGAGAATGAACTTTAAATTGATGTTAATTAAGTGTACACAAACACTGTCACTGGTTTAAGCAACCTTCAGTTGGCATTTCTGTCTGGAGTTTGCATGTTCTCCCCGTGTTTGCTTGGGTTTTCTCTGCTTGCTCTAGTTTTCCCCATAGTCTAAAGGCATGCGCTGTATGTGCATTGGGTAAGCTAAATTGGCGGAAATACATGTGGGTGTGAATGCTAGAGTGTAGGGGTGTTTCCCAGTGATGGGTTGCAACTGGAAGGGCATGCGCTGCGGAAAACATATGCTGGTTAAGTTGCTGGTTCATTTCGCTGTGGCGACCCCTGATTAATAAAGGGACTAAAACGAATGAATGAAGTGTTCATAAATTTGGGCACTGTGCATGAAAGGGTTATTTGTAAATTTCTTCAAGTTTCCAACAAGGTTTTTACCTTCAAGTAATACCATAGTAAAACCATTCAGAGGTTCACAAAAAAAATCTACAACCATTATCTTTTACTTATCTCCTAACTTTTTGAAACTTCTGTGGATTAAAAAGACCCTATGGATGTTAAAGGGTTTTCACAGAACTATTTTGCCAATAAGGAACCTTTACTTTTTAACAGTGCCATATCTGGTGCTATATTATTCAAAACATCATTTAATTTAGGGCCACTGATTCTGCATCTTTACTCTCATTTTTTCATTTGCACGTTTTTGCATTTTTTTTCCATTACCAACATAAGCGCACAGCTGTCTCCAAGTTTACAGTTCATTGTGATGGATTGACTTTCTAAACAATGATCCGATAAAAAAAACAAAAAACTTTCATTTATTGCAGTTTAAGTTTGATTCATAAAATATTCATGGCTGTTTGCAATTGAACCTCAACAAAGAATCTCCAGCTATAGTTTATTTATGTATTGCATGCACCAGCCACTTGTAGCAACATCGTCTTGATGAAATATAAATGAGACGTCAAGCGCGTTCACTGCATTCTTTTGCCCCATTCTTCTCTCAACCTTTTATAAAAACAGTAACTCAGCCACAGAACAGGCAAAACACTACGGCAGGACTAAATTGAGGTGAACCATACAGATGTATTCAGGTCAACTGCAAAGAGAGGATGCAGAGCCAACACTATAACAGGAAAGAGGAGCCATGTCGCTTCTTATCAGCGGCTGCCTGCAACATCTCAGTTGTTTTCTTCAAGGAAGAGGAGTGTGTGCGTGATAATAGTGATAATTATCAAGCAATGTCAACAGGATACCAGGATAGACTGTGCAAGTTGTAGTCACTGTAAGAAAGCAGAGAGGAAATAGTGTCTATACAAATAGGAAAAGAAGTGACACGGTTAGTCACATGACAGTAAAAACATGTTAGATGTCACACCCCACATAGAAATTTTCTCAGCTCTGGCCCACACGATCAGCTTTTGCTTGGCCCACATGCCACAGTGAATTACGGTAAATGACTGGACCAAATCTGGCTTCCTGACAAGAACCAAACATGGACCATATCTGGCCCAAGTCTCAGCCAAGTTAATAAACCATAACTGGGCCTGAACTGGACCAGTTATGGCACTTTAGACACACTAGGGGTGTCCTTTTATTCTATCTTATTAAAAAAAACTGACTTTGACATATGGTTAATAATAATATAATCAGTAAAATAATAATTTGGTTAATAAAATCTATGTAATGTATGTTAAATTTAGTAATTTTGCAACACACCGGAAACAACAAATTAATAATTCAAATAATTACATCTTAATTGTTTCCTAAATTAAAATGAAGAAATTAGAAGATGGAAGATGGAAATTACTTTATGTATTAAAATATTTCTTTACTCAAAAAAATCTAATGTGCTAAAAGCTAATGTGGCCCACATCAATTTTTAAAATCTGGGCCAAATTCTACATTTGACATCTGGCCCATGTCTTGTGTGCCACTTGAAAGAAGATACCACCTCTGCCAAACCTATGCCATCTTTGGCCCACATGCTGTATGCCAGTATGTGCAGCTTTATGCCAATACTGGGCAAAAATTCTTTGCTATCTGGGACAAATTAAGTTGTCAAATACACATTATTATACATGAACACATGGACGTCATCTATATGCTATAAAACTGCAGGTTACTATGTTTATATATAATAACTTTAACTGTCAGGGTAGCACGGTGACTCACTGGTTAGCACGATTTGAGTCCCGGTTGAGCCAGTTGGCATTTCTGTGTGGAGTTTGCATGTTCTCCCTGTGTTCATGATGTGGGTTTCCTCCAGGTGCTCCGGTTTCCCCCACAGTCCAAAGACATGCAGAATACGTGAATTGGGTAAACAAAATTGGTTGTAGTGTATAAGTGTGTGTGTGAATGTGTAAGTGTATGGGTGTTGCAGTACTGGGATGCAAATGGAAGGGCATCAACTGTGTAAATGGTTGGCGGTTAATTCCGCTGTGGTGGCCCCTGATAAATAAGGGACTAAGCCAAAGAAAAATGAATGAACTTTAACTGTTAAAAGCTATTAGTTACTAGTTATTACTAGTTACCAAGTTATTAGTGGCAAATACAGTTATGGTAACCTTAACTTTTTCCAAATATGATGGCGATGCAATAATGTGTACCTTCTGTAAAGTTGCTTTGAAACAATGATTATTGTGAAAAGCGCTTTACAAATAAACTTGAACTGAATAGATGTCACACACACATTTATATTAGAACATATCAAATGACTGTGAAGTACTGTAAACGTGTTCACAAAATCACATGTTGTCTGAATAGGTACATTTGAATTTGAACTAATGTGGGTGTACTATGAATGAAATTCAGACATATATTTCCACCATGTTATTTTTATCACATGACCTACCAGTGTTGTTACTTTACTTTCATTGATAAATTATCTACTTTGGCCTAATAGGACAGTCATGTGTTTATCAGATGAGCCCTTTGGGATCTCTGTGGAATAACTAGGTACTTTTTGTCTACTGCTTTGTGAAACAGCATAAATTCACATATAGCCTACTACTTGGCTAACATACTGTTTTACCTACTATATTGTGTAGATGCTATTGCTTATGCAGCATGTTTCAAAACAGTGGTTAGCACCTTACAGCAAGAAGGCTGCTGGTTTCTGTGGATTTTGCATGTTCTCCCCATGTTCGTGTGGATTTCCTCTGGGTGCTCTGATTTCCCCTGAAGTCCAAAGACATGCGCTATGGTGAAATTGAATAAACTAAAGTGGCCGCATAGTGTATGAGTGTGTGCATATAAGAGTGTGTGGGTTTTTCCAGTACTGGATTGCAGTAAAACATACTGCTGCGTAAAACAAATGCCAGAATAGTTGGTGGTTCACTGTGGCAGCCCCTAATAAATAAGGGACTAAGCCGAAGGAAAATGAATAAAATAAATCCTGGAAAAATTAAGCTAATACAAGATAATGTTCACAAAATATCACAACATCTTTGTATTTACATCAGCAAGCTTGTTTATTTTATCCATTACTTTTTAAGGAATGCAGATGGAATAAAGAAAGAGACTGTTATGAAAAGAATGATGGATGATATAAACTCAAGGACAGTGTTATGTGTGTAGCTCTGCATGGGGAGATTTGTCTGTCACATTTCTCCCTTTATGCCTCCAACAATATTTCACTTCAAAACATGCAGAGAGGTCCATATAAAAGAGAGCGAAGTGAACTCTGAAGTTGACATTTAAGACGGCAGCAAAGGTGAAATGACAAGCAATGGCATTCAAAGAAAGGACAAGAACAGAGAATGAAATGAAGAAAGGTAACAGTCGGCTTTTTGAAGTCTCTAGTCAGTGGGTATGATGTAAAATTGGCATAAGAAGGTAATAATTATATTATTATATATTTGTGCTGCTTTTTGGCAAACTGCTGTACAATAAAGTCAAATGATAAATAATAAGAAATGTATTTTTTGTAAAATTAAGTCTACACTTATGACAGTTCAAATGGAAACAGCCCTTTTGGATGATATAACCTACTGTGACAGAAAGAAGGTAGAAGTGAAGGACAATGGCAGTGCTGTAAATGTTGTATCGAAATCTACAGAGAGGAGAAATAATTACCTGACATCTGTTTTGAACAAAGTTAATTAGTCATTTATTTCCCCCAGCCACACATGTGATTGAAATATAAATGCCATTATCCTCTTGTATTCTGTAATGAGTCTGTCATAGAGCATAAATCAAAGTGAACTTCAGCGCTAACTGCTGAAATGGGGAATAGGCAATGTGTTGTCCTATTTCAAATTAAATTATACATCTAATACAGAAGTGTTGGCATCAGATTATTGTTTTAAGCTTCTCAACACAACCAACAGTCGTCAGTTCAGCTGTGAACAACTGTGGGCTGTTTCTAATTTTTTAAATATATAGAGAGAGACAGTAGACGAAATATAAAAACTATGTACTCAAATTTTTTAAATGTTAAACTGTTTTCTTTTTGTTCAACGATAACTAATGTAATCCAGAACACGATCGGAACTAATGTATTGGATTGACGCAACGGAATTTAAATAAAAGGCACGTCTCGCACGTTCTCCCCATCTCTTCCGGGTGAACGGGATGTTGTGGTTAGCAGTAGGCTAACGTGCTCACAGATGAGTACCTGCAGAAATTTTGGATATGTTCGTTAAAACTCAATGAGAACAAATGTCGGCCCCATCCGAATCCGGAGTATCAAAAGCAAGGGAATTAAACCCAGCGACGCTATTGGCGAGTAAAGCGCAGACAGCGGCGGCATTAGTTGCTCAGGCCCGGAGCAAGAAACGGTCCGTGAGCCCCGCCACACACACAACACCACTGACCAATAACATTATCAACAACAACAAAAAGAAGAAGACACAACCCGCACTCTCAACTGCTCAAGCTCAGGTAATTAGCATTTTAGCTCAGTTAATAAAAAGGTGGTAAGAGTTCTGAAAAAAAAACAACTGGTGACATTTTTTTAAATTAAAAGTATTAAGCAAAAAAAAAAAAATCACAGTGTGAAAAATGGGTAATAGACCCATCAAATAAAGTTTTTTAATGTTATAGGATTACGTTTGAAATAAACCAAAATGCAAAGGAAAACATCATATAATATTATGGTAAAGTTGGTTTTATATTCGCACATTCGTTCAGTGACTGCTTCATACATTGTTTACCATGGTACTTTGAATATTCGGACTGAAATCACATGTGAACATGACTTTAAAACATTAGCACTATTAAATTGACTGTACACAATGTTGTACTTTGATGGTTGTTGGCTGCTAAAATGATTTCACTATTAATAATTGGCAATGAAAACTTTTCTGAAATTATATTATTAAAGAAATAGTCTAAATGTGCGAATATATAACCAACTTTACCTCAATTTATATAATAGTAGTATTATTATGTTATATTACTTTTTGTTTGCATTAATTGGCTTAATTTGTCTGTGGATACTATGTACTGTCCCTTATCAAGAAGATAATTTTGTGCATAAACTTTCTGCAAATCTAATTTCTGTAAATATAGTAGTGCTTTCTGCCAGTGTCATTGTTTAGATTAATAGATTTGTGTGTTGTAATGCAGAAAGTTTCTTGAACAATCTTGTAATTGTTCAGACACATTTTGTTTGTGCAAACACTGTAGCCAAGTGTAATTTATTAAACAAATAACAAACTGGTCAGCACATTCAAATATCCACCGTCAGAATTTGGCCATTTGAATAATAATTAATACTAATTTACAGCTTCAAAATTTTTCTAACCTCTCTTGTAAAAGCAATTTACACTTTTTCATATTTGTCACATTTTCTTTCAAGAATAAGGTTCACGATTTATAGAATAAAAGTTACTAGTCAAATGTTCTCTTTCATTAAAGTCAATACAGTAGCGAAAGATGACTTCGCTTATGTCAGATGTTTTCTTGCACAGATGTTGGACTCTTGAAAAATAATTGTTTTAAAACTGAAGTCACATCCGGATTCTACTTGGTCTTAAAGCCTTTTTCGATGGGTTATTGTCACTATTTATGATGACATAACAGTCGAAATGGAACAAATAAGCTCATGTATGGGACAGATTCTGGCCCTTAATTTATCAATGGGGGGTGGGTCTTCTGAGGTACCCGAACCCCACCCCAGCTACAGGCCTGATTGCTTTGGTAACCCACAGCCATATTTTAGACTTAGTCTGACATTTGCTTCACAATTTGTGGTGCTGTAATACAGTTCTGTGCTGGGATAATCTGCTCATCTAATTTGATAATTAAGTGTATTTTCTCATTGGTGGTTTCTATTTGTCACAGGTTGCCCCAGTTGAAGGAACCTCTGAAGTAAAACCAGTGGGATCTGTTGATGTAGAGACTGCTACCAAGAGTTTGCCTTTTAAAAACCCTGACTTTGTGGTAAGTCTGTTCAATATTTCATGTGTGTAAAACACACTGAGTTCAATACATGACTTCAGTTCTTGTATTAGCACTCAGGTATTGGTGGAGCAGCAGCAGGGAAGAAGAACCGGACGTGGAAAAACCTGAAACAGATTTTAGCAGCTGAGAAAGCGCTACCCTGGAAAATCAATGATCCTAACTGTGAGTTTGGCTTTTAAAAAGTAATGAAGCATGTATGAATCAGACTGAATTTTCCGGTATTGTTAGCCAACTACTGTCACAAGTTCTTTTGAAATCAATATAATTCAGTGACTCAGTTTCTCAAAACCATAGTATTGAGAAAAAAAAACACAAATAGCATTATTTGGTTCTAATTACAACTCGTTGCATGTGGTTGGAATTAGGGATGTCCCAATCAGGTTTCGAGTCATTTGATTTAGAGTATCTACCAAAACCTGATCCTTTACTTCTGCAATGCATAAACAAAAACAATAAAGAAAAGCGAAGAAACAGATCTAGGATGTTTCTTATTTAATTTACATTATTTTAACATTTAACAACTCTGTTTGTTGTGTTAAATGTAGCCTTTTCCTTTCCAACTCTTGCATTCCCAAGTTTACATATCCTACAGTTTGCTATGGCAATGCTGTCATCATCAACTTTATAATGGGCCGGTCTCAGAATGACTGATCAATCTGTTTAGGTCAATCTCAGATTTTAATGCGCACACCATGACTATAAAAAGGCATTATCAATCAAGCGCAGATATTACGTGTAGCCATGGCAACGTCTGAAAAAATAAATAAAGAGATCAGCATTTCTATTCCAGCTGAACTTAATCTGCTCATGAAAAGTTAAGGCAAAAATGACCATATATTTTAAAAAGCAACACCACTGCATCAGTGAAACAGACAGTTAGCACGGGAAAACGGCTGCTCAAGTTAATGCGTAATTTTACATTTAAAGTATTTAAATATTTAGGTATAATAAAATAAGTAATGTAATGTGACATTTATTCAATTTTTACTTGGAAAAAGTGGGGAATTGGCCTTAATTTTAAAGTTATCTCAGATGTATTTGCATTAAATTAAGTTTCTACAACAAATTTGACAAAACAAGAATGCATGTAACCTAAGCTAACGTTCAGTGGAAATGTTTAATTTATTTCCCACTTTTACACACGTTGATCAGTTTTTTTTAAAAGTGCTCTTGTGTGTCTGCCTTTTTTATTGATCAAGTGATAGAGGTTGACATGACATTTAAAATGTAACCAGTATTAAAAAATAATTTTTGAATGAATAATCCATTAATCTAGTTACAGTACACATCGAATGTCAATGAAGGTAATAGTTATTTCCTTCTAAAAATATTATTTAAATTTATGTGCAAAATTGGAATAACGCATAAAAGATGTGCGAATAAGCAGTGTTTCCATCCAGTGAATCAAAGAGAACAAAATCACTTCCTAATTAACTGGTGTCAAATAGCAGCAGTAAAAACAAAATATACTGCAGTAAAAAAAGCTGCGTGAATCTTTTCTTTATTTAATAAATGTACTTGCACCTTAGAAGACTATGCTTACACACAATGAACGTGTGGTGGCGTTTGAAGCCATGAGACGTGTTCACACACATTTTCATCATCATATGATCTCTTATAACCTTTTTTTTAATGCGCATAATGAAATTTGTTCAGTAAAAGTGTTTCCATCGTAGTTTAGGTGCATCTTTACTATCAAATAAAAGTTTATCCTACTCCGCTATGGGCGTGTTTTTTCTATGTATTTTTAAAAGTTATGTGCATCATGACACATTACTCGTTTTTGATTGCTGCAATGTATGATTTCAGCAAAAACCGCAAATATATTTAATTTAACTGCGGACACTGAATGCTTAGAATGAAATGCAAACATGTAAGTTCACATACCCTGCTGTACTGGTGAGGTTCGATGTCAGAATGCAGTTGTTTTGATTGTTGATGATTACCCAGGCCTTGTACAGCTTCGTCTTTTTTCCTTGTCTTTGGCTTGGCAGAACCTGTTTTTATAACTACATAGTTTTGAATCTGGTAAGCATGGAACGTTATTTATTGAACATGACCACACACAACAAATTGTTGGCTTTTAAAGACTTGTAGGCTTTTAACATCTCTCTTGTAAAAACACTTGGAGTTTTAATGAGATAGTTGTATATTTCAGGCTGGATACTTGGCCAATATCCATTGGTCTCTTCGAGTCCTTATCAGGAGATAATGTCTGATTCAGATCGAGTCTGAAACCACATTATCTGGCCCGAATTCCGATTACGTGATCAGAGCTGCACATCCCAAGTTAGAATTATGTTTTTTTGTTATTGTGTAATAAGAATAGATCGTGAACGTGACCAAAAGAAACAAGCTAAAGTATAGTATAAAATGAAGCATAAATAAACTAAAGCACGTTTTTTAGAGCGTGTATGTGCTGTAGAGCCACAGCAGAAAATTGAAGGGATTTATTAGAACCTGTAAAATAATGAATAAAAATAGCCATCCTTAGATATCATTATTTTGATATCAAACAGTTTAACAATTAGTATTTATCACTCAGATATTATAACTTGAAATCCTTTACAATAGTACTAGCAAGCATGCTCTGAATGAAAGATATGTAACAGTTCTCTAGAAACAGTCATGACTAAATCATTTCTCAAAAAATACATTATAGCATGTTAAGAGGAATTTATATTTACAAGATGTAAAATAAGTCTCTTATGTCCCTAGAGTGTGTGTGAAGTTTCAGCTCCAAATACCAAACAAAGTTTATAAATAATTGCCCCTTTTAAGCTTTGATCCAAATTGTGCTATTTTAATGACTGTCGCTTTAGTTTCGAATGAGATTGTGCCCTTGTGGGAGTGGGAGGAACTTCGTACACCTATGCATAAGCATAGCAGCAGATTCAAAAATAGAACTAATGTCATCATACTCGGTTAAAAACTGAAAATGTCACAAGTGTCTCAGAAGAAGTTTTTCTATGGAGACTACAATGCTCATTTGTGCATCCTAAAACTCAATGGTGGACGGCTGCTTCTCACTGTAGGAAAAATTGGTTTTTTTTTTCCTCCCCGAGTTCAGGATTCGCTTGAAAGTAGACGCAGGAAACTTAACTTTATCAAGTAATCAAAATTTAATAAAAAGGATCAGATCAACAATGCTGAGCCCAGGAATACTGAAGAGACACCATGAAAAGGCAAACTGGGCGCTCCAGTATTGCCGTACAATTCATAAAACAACAGTTTTTATTCTTGGTTGTCTCCTCCCCACTCTCGATGAGCCTCCAATCCATTATTCGCCTTCCCATCATCAGATCTCATCTCAACCAGTTAGAATCTGCCAGTAGCCTGCAAACACACACACACACAAAACACACATGCACCCCTACACAGACTGAGATACGGCTGATTTTTTGCAGGTGTTAAACCACATCCTGTACCAAAGCACAGCTGTCCATGAGCTCAGATCTCTCGTCTTACTTCTGTGGAAAAACCCCGTTTCTCTAGAAGCGAAGCTTAAGCGGTAGGCTCACATTTCAAACAAAGCAATAGCTCATATTTCAAACAAAGCATTTCATCAGTAAAGAAAATAGTAAAACTTAATATCAATATCAAACATAAAACATCAAAAATATGAAAAACTTAATATCAATTCTGAACATGCATAAAACATTAAAAAATATGATTCCCTCAAAAATATAATTCCCTCAATTCCCTCTCTTGATCTCGAAAGAGATCACACTATATCCAATAGTTCCTCCACTTCCTCTTAAACAGGCAAAGGTCTACCCAATCAGCAGCATTGGCCACTGGTTCCTTAGATTGTTTTGTCAGGAGTAACCTAAAAAGACAAAAGCTGCAATCAAAGAAGTTAGTTTGTCATGATAACATCTCGGTGACAATGGTGTAAATGCTTTCCAGGGACAGCGCAGAACTCTGGCCAGGATACTGTCGACCTGTCAAAAGCTCGAAAGGTGTGAAGTCGGGTCCTGTTGCAGAAGAATGTATAGACATTAATGCAATAGGCAAAACATTCAGTCAGTTAATTTTAGTGTGTACACAGATTTTAGCCAATTTTCTTTCATATCTATAATTATATTTAATGCCGGCAGTACCATGAAAATGAGCCAGACCAAAGGAATGCTCAACAGTTTTCTGTTCCTGAGATAGGTCGACCCAAGGAGGTAAAGAAACCAGACCTCCGCCACTGTGGCAATTTGACATGTACAGCTGTACCCACATATGCGCATTCAAGTTAGATGTTAACCCTTAAATCTTTTGCTAACTTAAGTAATTCATCCATTGGTATCATTTAGACTTTTTCAATTTATATGCCCTAACCTGTCCTCAGACTTCCATCATCTGCTCTAAAACAACAGCCATCAGCAAACTCAGAACTCTAGGAGGAGATGTCAATTACAGTCCAGTCAAGACAGGCCTTAATTAATTTTTTTTTTTTTTAGACACAATTCAGTGATAGGTGCACAATCACAGGAAAGTCGGTTATTATATGTATGGCATTTATAATTGAAACTATTCTATATTGTTTTTGAAATGTCAGAAAGTAAATTAGGTTTAATTCCCAACTGATATGACTAAGTGTGTTAGTTATTATAGGCTTTTTTATGGTTAATATAAGGCTTACGTAACATTAGAGATTTTTTTTTTTTTTTTTTTTTTTTTTTTTTTTTTTTTTTCAATTTGCGACTTTCGGTTTTGTCATTGTTCCCAACTCCTCGGCTTCATGCACTGGATTTATGGCAACTGAAACATGTGGTAAAGCTGTGTCAGCCATCTCATACCTTTTTTTATTGTTCATCAGTTAATTTGGGTGACCACCCCCTCTTTGCCAATTAGTAGACCCTTTCCCTGTAACACCCATTTTGTGCCCACTAGTGACAAGAATTCATCTTCATAGTATAATTTATCGTTTCTGTTATAGAACAGTGTGCAGTGTAGGGGGTCAGATAGTGGTAAGTGAATGCCTAATTGGTTAATCCTGGGTTTCCAAAGGTTGTATAGGGAGACCAAACTGTGAGGGCTTTAGCCTGTGTTGTCCAGCTCCACCTAGTAGATATCAGCACCCTCCCACTACTTGCATGTGGACAGTAACCACTGTCCATCTCATGACGCCCCATGTTTTGAGCAGTTAAATGACCTGTCATTAGGGAAGGTGATGATAACCCCATCAGGTGAACCCAATATGCTGGCTCCCAGTTTAACTAATCAATCTTTCCCCAGAAGGGCCACAGGCACATTTGTTGAGTAGAGAAGACTGTGGCTTAGTTGCTGGTTAGCCACGGTGACGGGTATTGGTTTTTGTAGCTGGCCATCTTTCTGCTTCCCCAGAGAACCTATTACTTCAATTGTCTTACTTGACAACATATCATCAGTCACTGCCCCCTTCGTGACTTTAGTAAGTGTGGCCTCAGTATCCACCAAGGCTGTTAATGGCCTAGCGTTGACCATTATCTACAGTGGGGTTCGGCCTGTCCCCCCCTGCTGGTTCTCTGTGGGTCCCGTCAATAAGTCTCCGCCTCATCCCCCAGGTCCCACACCGGGAATTGAGTGGGCACCTGGTTCCCCCGGGGTTTAGGGGCTGGGGATGACGGGAGAGTTTGTATTGGTTCTGGTCGCCTGCCTCGACCAGCAGCCCCACCTCTTCGAGGATCCCAACCCCCCGCAGGTTGGCTGTTCACTGGACACTGATCTCTCCAGTGGTTTAAATCTCCACACAACAAAACAACCCTTGTTGGTGTCCCCATATCTCCTATCTTTTTTTTTTTTTTTTTTTTTTTTTTTTTTTTTTTTTTTTTGGTTGCCCCCTCTATGATATTGGTTTGGCTACTGTATGTATGTCTGTTGTGCTGTGTTGGGCTGAGGCATAATGGTGACTGTGTGTAAGAAATTAGTGGTTGTGGGCTAGGTTGTGGTGGCTGCACAGGCGACATAGCAGGTACATGAGTCAGAGGAGCAATGACTTGTTGCATTTGTGTATTTTGTCTTACGACCATCTTATTCTGTAATTTAGCTTTAGCCTCTTCCAGCTGTAGTTTCAACAGCTGTGACTTAATATTTTCTAGCTTTCCTTTGTGTTGTTTCAATGTTATATGTGTTCTTTCCTCCATTCCTGCCACCCTCGACATTGTTTGGTTTACACTGTCTCTTGCGAGTTGAATGTTTGCGGTAAACTGCTTTGCTATTTCCTTTTTTACTGCTTCCTCTATTTCTACTTTAGTCTGAACTTCCTTTAGGGCCATTTTCAACTGTCTTTGTTTTTTATCTTCCTCTGTTTCTTCAACCTCTATAGCGCCCTGTTTTATCATGAACTTGAAATCTTTGTTAGCTTGTTTAGTAGTAGTTTCTATTTCTCCCCCTTTTACTATCATTACTGGCATCTGCATTGGTGCTGAGGGGGTTTTGGGTTTTTCTTCTGCACTACTATAGGGTGGGGGTCTCTCTGGTGAGTCCCTTTGATCTGCCCACACAGCACTTTTTACTTTGGTAACCATGGCTGCAGCTACCCTGCTCCATTGTCTCAGTCTATCTTCTGCTTTTTCTATTTCTCTGTTTGCTGCTCCCTTCTTCCAAACCCCAGTTTTGTCCCTATTTTGTCTGGCCAGTACCAAATCTGTATCTGCCCTTTTCTCCTCTGTCAAAAGTATGTTCAGTAACTTTCCCTGATTTTTAGTTGTCTCTGTCCAGCCATTTAGACCTGAGAGATATGTCCACTGACTTTCTAATGTTTTACTTATTTTCTTTCTGTCTTTTGGTTCGGTGTGATGTATTATCTGTTTACAGATACCATCCCACATCTCTTTATATGTTGTCATTTTAACAATGGTTTTGTCTCCCTATTGGGGTCACACACCTCACAATCTTCCTTATGTCCTAATAATCTACACACCCACCACTTAGGAATATTTTTCACCTTTCTTGGTTTGTAATATAACACTTTCAGCATCTAATTATGATTCCTTCATTCACTCGATGTTTTATTCACATGCTCTCAGTCCCTATGAATATAGGGCTCATCAATCACACTCTCCTCTCTGAGCTCCCAGAATGCTGCGTCCGTCCCCACCGTGCCACACTTAAGTGACAGTCCAGAGAAGGTGCGCAGCACTCTGACCTCCCAAATACGGAGTTATTCACTCATACACATGCTCATTCAGGAATCCGCACACACTTGACACTTTAACACAAATTTGCACCCTTTAAAGTTTTGCCTTTTACTCTCTTTTAGGTGTTTTTACGAGTGAGTTAACCTCGCCGGGTAAACTTCAATTCTCAACCATATCAGGAAAACACGATACGAGTTTTTATAATATTTCTTAACCACGCCGGGTCAACTCGTTTTTTATTAATTCAGAGTTTTTATAAATTTGCTTAACCTCGCCGGGTCAACTCTTTGACTGCCAATGCGGAGTTTTTATAAATTTTCTTAACCGCGCCGGGTCAACTCCTTTAATTACTAATTCTGAGTCTTTATAAATTTGTTTAACCACGCCGGGTCGACTCAATAATAATCAATTCTGAGTTTTTATAAATTTGTTTAACCGCGCCGGGTCAACTCAATAATAAACCAATTAATAGTATGAGTCTTTATAAATTTGTTTAACCACGCCGGGTCGACTCGTTTAATAAATCAATTCTGAGTTTTTATAAATTTGTTTAACCACGCCGGGTCAACTCAATGATAATCAATTCTGAGTCTTTATAAATTTGTTTAACCGCGCCGGGTCGACTCAATGATAATCAATTAATAGAATGAGTTTTTAAACCTTGTAACCACGCCGGGTCAACTCATTTTAATTGCCATTGTTGATCTAATTCAAATTATTTATGGATTATGTTGGTATTCAATCCCCAATCAACCTTAAATTTGGTAATTCCAATCTTGCAGTACTTTTATCAAAAAGGTGACTGCTTACCTTATTAGAAGTTCTGCGCAGAGGTTGATTTGAGATCGTCCTCCAACTCGACGAAGCGTCTGAGCGAATCCGGGTGCCCCCTCCAAATTGTAGGAAAAATTGGTTTTTTTTTTCCTCCCCGAGTTCAGGATTCGCTTGAAAGTAGACGCAGGAAACTTAACTTTATCAAGTAATCAAAATTTAATAAAAAGGATCAGATCAACAATGCTGAGCCCAGGAATACTGAAGAGACACCATGAAAAGGCAAACTGGGCGCTCCAGTATTGCCGTACAATTCATAAAACAACAGTTTTTATTCTTGGTTGTCTCCTCCCCACTCTCGATGAGCCTCCAATCCATTATTCGCCTTCCCATCATCAGATCTCATCTCAACCAGTTAGAATCTGCCAGTAGCCTGCAAACACACACACACACAAAACACACATGCACCCCTACACAGACTGAGATACGGCTGATTTTTTGCAGGTGTTAAACCACATCCTGTACCAAAGCACAGCTGTCCATGAGCTCAGATCTCTCGTCTTACTTCTGTGGAAAAACCCCGTTTCTCTAGAAGCGAAGCTTAAGCGGTAGGCTCACATTTCAAACAAAGCAATAGCTCATATTTCAAACAAAGCATTTCATCAGTAAAGAAAATAGTAAAACTTAATATCAATATCAAACATAAAACATCAAAAATATGAAAAACTTAATATCAATTCTGAACATGCATAAAACATTAAAAAATATGATTCCCTCAAAAATATAATTCCCTCATCACTCAGGGTTGTCTATGCTAATGACAGAGTGATTGTCACTAATGGGTGGGGCTTTTCCCTCTAATGACATGCACAAAGGGAGAATGTCAATCAAAGTGTTTCTGCAAACCGTTTTTTCAAGTGTGATTTAAAAAAATAAAAAATAAAAAAATAGAATGAATGAATGAATTTTTACCATTAGAGGCTGGCTGTGTTGACACTATTGCCACACAACTGTGCTTAAACCACTTGTAATAAGATTTTTGCATGATAGGTCTCCTTTAAGCAGCTTAATAGTTTTTCTGGAAAATAGCACCTCTGAAAAATAATGAATAGTTTTGCAAAAACATATGTTGATTATCATGGCACAGTGTCTTTTTGATTTACTTTAACAACCTTTGCATTTCTTTTCTGTGTCAGACTGCAACATAGATGCACCTCCTTCTATGAAGCCAGCCAAAAAGTACTCTGACATCTCAGGTCTACCGGTGAGTTTGTTGCAAATTGTTTTTGCGTTGTTAATGTATTTAAAATCTATTTTTGAACAGACTGTGGGATTAAATCAATAGACTAGTCGTCTTTTATTTTTAGAATCTCACCTGATGTTTGTATCTATGTGTCCCAGGCAAACTACACCGACCCTCAGACTAAACTGCGATTTGCGTCGACTGAAGAGTTTTCCTACATCCGTCAGTTACCCACAGATGTAGTGACTGGATACTTGACTCTGCGTAAAGCAACCTGCATTGTGCCCTGACAGAGACCCACACTAAACAAAGGGTTAATGTTTTTTTTTTTCAAGCACAGACTTTGACTGGATTATTTGGAATTAAATGCTTTTACTCTTATTTTTTTCTAAAACAGTTTATCTGTCATCTTAATTGTGAACCAAATATAATACATTGCCCATGCAGACTGTAGCTGACTTGCTAGATACTTTTTCTTTTGCTGCCATCTACAAGCATCATGATGAATTACAGTAGTCAACATTTGAAGTGCTTCAGAACCTTAAATCAAAATTGTCCTTGAACTATTGAATAGCACTCAATCTGGTCTTGGGACAATTTTCAGAAACATTTTTGATCCATGTTGACTTCTGTACATGCACTGAGAAAATAAACCTGCAAACCTTTTATTTTAACCATATTTAAAATTATACCCTAAATCCAGACAGTATTTCACAGTAGCAGATCTTAAATCAAATCAAATATTACTGTTGGCTATAACCAGTTAAACATGTCAATTTAGACAATGTATAGAAACAGAACTTACATCATTTAGACAATTTATTTCATCTACACTACCTGTACAAGTTTAATGTTTTAGAAATGAGTGCTTTCTACTCATTAAGGTTGCATTTTCTTGATTAAAAATTCAATAAAAAGGCAAATGTTATTTAAATTTAATAAATCTCCAACCTCCACGTCTAAGCAGTGATCCACTTGCTTCACCTCACCTCATCCCAAACTGTTCGGATTATCACACATAGTAAGTGCATGTGCAGGGTTTAGTCCAGAGTCACAGTAGCTGAGGAGTACAAACAGTGCATATATTTGACTTCATATTATTTGTTATTGTTTAAAGATTTCATTTTCATTCCCAAAATGTTTGTGCTTTGGGTCAGTTCCATTATGGGTACACTCCTGTCTGTTACTTTTTTGCTTTAATATTTATTTATGGGGATCAGGTGTTTCAGGGGCTCTATAGATTTTTATAGTCCATTTTAGCAATGAAAATATCACAGTTAATGCAAGGGTCTTTAAAAAAAGACTCACTATTTTTAAAAAGTTGCTGCATTATCTTCCAGATTCTGATGGTGAGGTTTTTCAAAAGATCTGCCACTTTAATAATAATTAAAAAAAAGATTCTTACTTTTTTTTTTCTTACATGGAAACAATTTTGTCCAAGAGTTTAGAAAGCTGCCAGTTTGTCTCACCAAAGTGAGAATTTAACCTTAATAAAAGGAACTAAAACTAAGATTAGGTAAGATAAAATCTAATATTATGAAGCAATAATTTAACCAAATCAAATATTTGCAAATCCAAAACAAATGTGTCTTATGGGTTATACAAACTTTTTCAAAAGCATAGACTTTTTTCCCCCCATATAAAAGATAAAGTTAGAGATAAAGTTTGACACCAAGTTAATTTAGAATGCATTTTTATTTTTACAGTGGGTACAGCAAGTATTCAGACCCCCTTAATTTTTTCGCTGTTATATTGCAGCCATTTGCTAATTGGGGTCTGAATACTTTCCATACCCACTGTATATTATCTATGACATATTGTTTGAGACTCGCTTGTATTTGTATACAAACTAAAACAATACTAAAAGTATACTCGTAGATGCATTTTGCTGTGACAAATTCTCATTGTGTATTACAATGATACACACACATAAAATAAACAAACCCTAAAATGTTCAAGCAAGAGACTCTTAACTTTTGGTAATTTTTAACACTAGACAGTGGAATTTCATCAAGATGGAACTGAACAGTTGCAGGGTGAAAATCTTAAACTAAAACAAAAACTAGTGTAATTTACATTAGATTATAAATAGAGACCAAGCTCACTGGTAATTTGACTTAATTCTAAGTCCCTTATTGGAACAATTTTGATGCTTTATTACATCTTTTCATTTAAAATCTATTTAGCTATAATTTGATTTTAACTCCTAATCTCCCGCACGTAAGAAACAAGAGGGGGGAAAAAAAAAAAAACTTTTCATTGTTAACATTTTTAATATGACAGGATCAGCTCAAACATTGTCTACTTATTCTAGATTTGCATTTTTTAGCACGTAAACCAAACATAATTTTATAAACGTATTTATTCCTTCTTTAACATCTTTCAACCTTCTTTAACATCTAACAACCTTCTTTTACATCTTTTCATTTAAAATCTATTTAGCTATAATTTGATTTTAACTCCTAATCTCCCGCACGTAAGAAACAAGAGGGGGGAAAAAAAAAAAAAAACTTTTCATTGTTAACATTTTTAATATGACAGGATCAGCTCAAACATTGTCTACTTATTCTAGATTTGCATTTTTTAGCACGTAAACCAAACATAATTTTATAAACGTATTTATTCCTTCTTTAACAGGTTACCGCCTTTTTATGTTCCCCAAAAACTCACAAAAACTTTAGATGGTAAAATCCTTAGAGGAGAAAGAACATCAGAACTATAGAAGAACAGAAAGACTCTCTCTGTGAAGGTGATTATGAGTGTTTGTAAATTTGTGTTGGTTACAGGATCACAGAATGATAGTTTTCCTCTTTCCCAGTCCAGCTCTAATCTCAGATGCTGAAGCTTCCCTTTTACTGAAAAAGTGTTGTAATGCCCTAGAGCCTGTGTGGAATATTTTTCATCTCTGTACCACACACACACCAGATGTTGGTTTTAAAGAACTCTTTTTTTTTTTCCTTTGGTTTGATTCTGTAGTTACTCCTATAATCCAGTCCGAATTGTCTTTGACCTCCACATCCCAGCAGTGTGTTCCGGAGTTAAAGCCTTCTGAACCCAGAACACAAGCATATGGGTCAAATCTCTCTGGATTTTCAGGAACCAGTTGACTACAAGCCCTGCATTTCATACTTGTCAGATCATCGGACAGAATCAGACATGAATTTGCAGTGTTTGGGTCCAGAGTCACAGGAGCTGATGGAGATATAAAAAAAAAAGCCTTTATACTAATAATGATAATAATAACAATAATAATAATAAAAATAATTATTATTATTATTAATTTGTGTTGTATACCATTTATAAAAAAATAAAAATAAGAACACCAACATGGTTTTAGGTGGACCTATACAAATTTTAATTTGAGTAGAGATGGCTCATCCATATCAATGAACTTAAATCTCTTGATCAGTAATATCTGAAATCATTTAAAGACTCACTGTTGTAAACAAGTTGCTGCATCTTCTTTCAGACTCTGAGGGTGAGGTTTCTCAGATGATCTGCCACATTAATCAAAGCTCCTGAAATCATCTGTGGATCCTGCTGTGAACTCCGAGCTCTGAACAACATTCAATAGTCAGAAGTGCAGCGAGTTTAAGCTCAATCAAAGAGGCCAGAGACACAATGACTCGCTTACCTTTCCTTGATGCCTTTAAAGCTCTGGAAAATAGAGAAAACAAAGCATTTACTTAGATTATAGTAATTAAAACTAGATTATGCCAAGTAAACTTCTCTATGGAAATTAAATGCGTTTAAAAACAGACAATCAGTTCTCACGTGTAGAAATACAATGTCACTGGCATTCATCTTTTCTTTTATATCTTTTATAGCGTCTGCTAGAGCTGAGATCTGTCTGTTCATCTCCTCAATCTTCTTCTTTGTCATCTCACTCTTTTGCTTTTCCTCCTTCTTCAGTGCAGAGACTGAAGCTTTTTCTTCATCGTGCAGAAACTGATGAAGCTTCCTAAACTCCTCTTTAATCTGCCGCTCTGTGCTCTCACGCTGACTCTGAATATAAGAACGGAGAAATTTACATCAATATTTTGTTGTCAGATAAATCATGATCAGGATTTGACTTTTTCTCACCTTGATGTGCTGGATTGTTTGATCACACTTTTCTTTAAGGTTTTTGGTGTGTTTAAGCATCTCTTGAAAGGACTTCAGTCTTTTTTTAAGATCCTCCTTGAATTTAACAAAGTAAATGTGCAGTTTCACAGAAAATGGGTAATTTGTCATGTTGTTATGTGCTTTTATTACTCTGGCCTGCCGAAATGCATAAAATTTAATTATATAAATTATAAAAATAAATAAATAAAATAGTTTTTGCGTTACACCAAAATAGTGACATTTCTACCTTTTGAAATGTAAATATCTGGTGTAAAATTAACTAATTTTATTATTGCATTTTAATTTAGTATTATTACTTCTTGGATCACTAATATCAACTATGCTTATTTAGTTAATAATATACTACGCTGTAGCTCAGGGGTTCCCAAACTTTTCAGCCCGCAACCCCCAAAATAACAATGCCAAAGACTCGCGACCCCCAATATCCTCTGAGGTGGTTATAAATACAGAAACCTTGCATGCAATGACGCACACACACACCAATTAAATTTGTGTCCGTGCTTAAAATATGCCAGAAAGTATAACCTGATGTTATAAAATCAAAATGCATCTGACGCTATTGCTGCCTTTAATATAATGTAATTACCCCAGGGGTCGCAATCCAATAGAACTAGTAACTATAAGCTACTATAGTAACTACATAGTATATAGTAACTGTAAACGACTATTTTTATTTTCAGTATAGTTATGGATAAAATTTGTTAATTCTTATGGTTTAATAAAAATAAATAGATTTTTGGAAATCACCAGGCGACCCCCCCTTCATTGCCCCGCGACCCCTCGGGGGGTCCCGACCCCCACTTTGAGAACCACTGCTGTAGCTCATGATACCTATACATTCAGTTGCCATCTATTGGCATCCTGAGGTATTACATTGATACTATCTTTTTTTCACATTGATACTATCAAGAAAACCCAATAAATCTCACATTACGCATGTTATGATTCCCCCTACCTTGTAAGATAAAACAACTTCATCAATGGGTCTGAACCTGTGATTGGTGTGTTTTTGTGAATCTCTGCACACAATACACACAGGCTGTTCATCATCCAAACAGAAGAGTTTAAGTTTCTCATTGTGCACACTGCAGACCGGCTCAGATCCTGAAGCTCTGTCTGCTGTCAGTGACTCACACAAGTTCTTCAAAACAAGATTACAAGGAGGATCATCTCTGGACGATCTTCTCCTGCAAACAGGACACTCCAGAGTGTTGCAGGTAAGCCAGAACCTTTGAAGACACTCTTGACAGAAACTGTGACTACATGACAGCACAACAGGATCCTTGTAGATTTTACAGCAAACTGGACAAGAGAAATGTTCCACAGACACTGTTTTCACTGAAGCCATTATTCAGCGTTAAAGTCGTGATTTAGATTCACGTTGTTGTTGTTGCTGCTGCTTCTTCTTCTTCTTCTTCTTCTTCTTCTTCTTCTTCTTCTTCTTCTTTTAAGTAACAGTTATTTTCTCTGTTGTTAGTCCTTATTCGAGTTTTGCGGTTGTAAGTCTCTAGCACAGAAGTCACCAACCATGCTTATGGAGAGCTTCACTCCTGCAGGTTTCAGCTCCAACAATGATAAAGCACACCTGAACCAATGAATTTAGACCTGAGCGGCACTTGATAATTACAGACAGGTGTGTTTGGTCAGGATTACAACTGAAACCTGCAAGAAGGTTCCCTGAGGGAATGAGTAGGCAGACGAGGGCGCTAAAGAAGCTACAAGAAAATCAGTTCTAGACATGGAAGTAAAATATAGTAAAAGTGAGTTAAAGGTTCTAATCAAGAGACTTAAAAAAAAAATAGGTGGCAAAAACAATGGAAGGAAGGAAAAATGGGAGGTGATTGTATACAAAGGAACGTGGATAAAGGAATAAAAACAAGTAGAAGAATGAGGGAAGGGAGTATCATTTCAAGAATTAGATTCGGACATACAGGACTCAAGTCCATTGTACAAAATGAAACAACATCAGACTGGAAAATGTGATTATTGTGGGCAAGAAGAAAACGTATAACATGTAATTATGAAATGTCCAAAGTACAATAGGGAAAATAAAGTATTTATTTTAAATTTGAAAAGAGTTCATATGAATTTTATTTGGTTAAAGTGCTAAAATACAAGTCAGATGAGGACTGTATAGAATGTTTAATTCTTTTTTTTTTTTAAATGTCTAAATTAGATAAAAGAATTTAGATACAAGTGGTGTAGGTTTTTTTAAACTGTTAACGATGTATAAAAAGTGTGATCCGCCAATAAAAACTCATGAGAAGAAGAAGAAGAAGTAGCTCCCCTGGCCTAGCTTATAGTCATTTCCTTGTACTTGTTTGGGGTGGAGGTGTGGTTTGGAGCTTCTTTTATTTTTGTACAGACTCTGTACTTTGACTTTACTTTAAAACCTGTGAATACACTGCATTTATGCAAACGCTTTGTAAGAATAAGTTCAGGAACAGGGTTTTATTTATTGTTGCTATAAACTGCCATGTCATCTGAGGTGTCAGGAACACATTTTACAGGGTGTCCGCAGGCTTTTAAAAAGTATTAAAAGTTGGTAAATCAATGTAGAGAAATTTAAGGTCCTTCAAAGTATTAAAATGTTTTAAATGCTGTTTTGCAAGGTATTAAATTTTATATCATTTTTGATTATGTAATGAATGGTTGTATGCCTAAGTTTGCCTAAATTAAATCTGCGAATATCAGGATGCTGTTTAGTTCATGAAATCAATGAAACCCTACTAGATTTGAGATCATGCTGCATTGTTTACTGCAATAACCAAGACAATACATTTATTTCTGCAGTTCTATAGGGGCCAACCTGCTGATTTACCTAGATTTAATAGATTTTTTATTCATTCATTCATTCATTTTCTTTTTTCGGCTTAGTCCCTTTATTAATCAGGGGTTGCCACAGAGAAATGAATCGCCAACTTATCCAGCATATGTTTTACACAGTGGATGCCTTTCCAGCCGCAATCGAGTACTGGGAAACACTATACACTCTTGTATTCACACAAACTACGGCCAATTTAGCCTTTTTTATTAAATTCACCCATACTACATGTCTTTAGACTGTGGGGAAAACCGGAGCACCAGGAGGAAACCCACACCAACACCGGGAGAACATGCAAACTACACATAGAAATGTTAACTGACCCAGCCGGGGATTGAACAAGCAACCTTCTTGCTGTGAGACTCTCTGATTCCTGTATGTACTCTGTTTTAACAAAAAAAAGTTTCTAAAGTCGAAGTTAAAATATTGTTGAAATAATTTTGAGTTTTCCTTGAGTGCTGAATAATATAATGTACAATCAATTAACCTGATTTACACAAATATTTGTTTCTGAGAAATCTAATAAAGTTTATCTATTTATGGTGAACTATACTTTTAGTTTAGAATGGTTAACAATTACACAGAGAGTGCTGTCTGTAAATCCTTTAAATTGTTATTCTGAACAGAACAAGATAAAAAAAAAAAACAGTAAGTAAAAAATAACTATAATTCATAGTCCAAAATGTCAAATACAATTATTAAAGCACAAATGATAACATCATTTATTAAAAACAGTTCGACAGAGATGCTCAAACTAGCACCCGGGGGCCCAAAGTTTGCCCATTTGATTTGGCCCACCGTTGGGATGGTTATTGGGGCAAATATCTTTGCCAAATATTGTCACTTTGAATGTAATGTAATCTTTTATTTCTTTGTTTTGTCGTTTATTTAGTTTTGTAAATTCATCAGATTTTCAAAAAATGTAAACAACATCAGCGAGCAAATCAAGGCAAAGGCAGGTGCAGCTTAGCGTATTCAACATTGAACTCCATTATATTAATGAGATTGTTTTTGTTTTTGCTGTAATAACTTGATTAAACATTTTTTTTTAAATATACTGCATTCGTTAATATAATTTAAAGCAATGTTTTGTAGTTATTAAAAAAAAAATAGAAGATAACGAATGAAAACTTTAATGTACCTTCGGCCCACAACCCCTCAGTTATCTGATTGTTTTTCTGGTCAAGAAAAATGGAAAAACATTTTGCCCAACATCATTTATTTGAAGCATAATAAATAATTAGCAGTAAAAGAAAAGCAATTTTGTCTTTAAAGTTCCATGTGGGTGGTGGTTTTATTGCATCAGCTATGTTTCACTAACCTCACAGCTGATACTGTATATGTTATGAGGTATTTGATTCTTTAAGCCCATATTCTGTATGATTTTCAGAGCAGGCCGTATCTCAAAAGAAATCTATACAGGCCCCAGCGAGAATTGAACTCGCGACCCCTGGTTTACAAGACCAGTGCTCTAACCACTGAGCTATGGAGCCTCACCTGACAGCTGTTGTTCATGTTGCTCATATAAAGGACACACCCAAGTATTTGGCAGCCAGCCTAAGATCTCTGAGACACATGATTTACTGGTTTAAGAATAGATCAGCATGTGATTTAAAAGTGAACCAAGTCCTGAAGAGCTCTCTTAAATGTACTAAGCCTAAATTTGTACATATTGTTATGTAAAAAATAAATAAATAATTGAGTACACCCCATTTTGAAAATGAACATTTTTAGCAATTTCTCAGTTAACAGGCAATGTATTTGGGTGCATTTGAACAAACCAGATTTATTAGACGGATATATTTATTAAAATAATATTTTAGTCACCAAATATATTTAAAAATAGAAAGATAATACATTTAAATCCATGCAAAATATTAGGAAAAAAATTACTACAAAAATTCAACAAAATATTATAAATGTTTTGTTTTTCTTGAATTTGGCTGTTTTTAAATTTTACATTTAATACTTAATCCTAACTTATAAATTTGGGTGGACAAATTTTGGACCATTTTTATAAGTTATTTTGTTAGAATTGGCTTCAGCACTGACTAATCTAATATATATTATCCACAAATACAATATTGTAAAGCTTCTTGTAGAAAATATTAATTTAAATGAGAGATTTGTGAGTGGTGCACTCATATATGTTGAGCACTGTATAAATACACTGCTCAAAAAAATAAAGGAAACACTTTAAGATTCATTCATTCATTTTCTTTTCGGCTTAGTCCCTTTATTAATCTGGGGTCACCACAGCGGAATGAAATGGCAACTTATCCAGCATATGTTTTATGCAGTTGAATATTTTATATATATATATATATATATATATATATATATATATATATATATATATATATATATATATATATATATATATATATATATATTCATTTCTTCATTTTCTTTTCACCTGGTCCCTTAATTAATTAGGGGTCACTACAGCAGAATGAACCGCCAAGCATATGTTTTGGGGTAAAGGTGCTGGAAACTTGCTTAAATCCAAAACAAGTCATAATCTATACATTTTTCTGCATCAATTTTATTTAATGTTCAAAAAAAGTTACATTTGTATTTGAGAAACTATGAGAAACTAACTTTTACACAAAAGTCAAATTGGAAGATCTTGTCAATAAACAGGCTATATATGTATACATGTAAGTGTTGTGGGACTGGAATCAGATTTTTAGAGATGGGACCCAACAAACCCCACATCCACCACATGCCTCACCCCTCCCCCTCCCTTTTTTCCAGGGAGGCACAAAGCAGATTCAACTATGCAACACCATTTAACAATCTAGTCTAATTGGCAATCAAAAAGTAACCCAGTGATCAGATCCCAAATGTCAAAACTCAATTCATGTCATTCATTTTCTTGTCGGCTTAGTCCCTTTATTAATCCGGGGTCACCACAGCGGAATCAACCGCCAACATATCCAGCAAGTTTTTTTACACAGCAGATGCCCTTCCAGCCACAACCCATCTCTGGAAAACATCCACACACTACAGACAATTTAGCTTACCCAATTTACCTGTACTGCATGTCTTTAGACTGTTGGGGAAACTAGAGCACCTGGAGGACACCCACACGAATGCAGGGAGAACATGCAAACTTCACAAAGAAACACCAACCGAGCCAAGGCTTGAACCAACGACCCAGTGACCTTCTTGCTGTCAGGCGACATCACTACCTACTGCGCCACTGCTTCGCCCCGAAGGACTGTTCTATACCTTAAATAGCTGTTGGTCACTGTAAATTCAAAACAATATGATAGTGGGGTTTTTGATCCTGTCAGGTTGCCCTGCATGTTTTTGATTTACAGTGTATTAGTTCACATGTGTATACAACTTTGTTTTTATTCTAGCTTAGAACACAATTCTGAATTTGCAATAGGCATCCCATAGATCCATCCTGATTCTGGTCTCTTTGAAAATGTAAGTTTTTTGTTTTTTCCTATGTTAAGAAAAGCCTACATGGAGACCAGGGTTATTCCAGCAGTTAATGTGACATCCCAGTAAGATTAATTAAGATAGTTCCCTCTACATAATCTTGGTGTGTTTCAACATACCTTAAGCAAGGAGCAAGTTATTTTCAATCTCTGTAAAGATTCACACTGCATTCCATTCACAAGGGCAAATCCCTATGGCCTAATCTTTATCCTAATCATTTATTGGTAAAGTTAAACTTCCAGTTGTCCTTCTGTGACACTAAACAACTTCTCTGCATTTTACTGATTTTAAGACAGAAATGGTCACAGCCTTTAAATTTTATTAGAAACAAGAAGTAATAAAGCAAAAAAAACAAAAAAAAACTGTACATTGTTTTTAAGACTTTATTTTATGTTTGAGTAATTTTCATTTTTTGAGATTTTTTTTTGAGTAAATTGAAAATGGATTTGTCTCACTGCTCTTTATATTGTTTTCTTTCATTTTATTTTGTACTCTTTTTCTGTTGTTGCCTTTGTATGTTTATTGTTACACAAATTGCAATAAAAAAACTTCCCTGTGCAAAGGATCATGGGTGCCTGAAGTGTGCATTGGTTTTACCCATCAAAATTTTTCATTCTGAAGAGCCCTTCGAAGTGGCCAGTTTTGTGCACTTCAATATGTCAGCCATTTTAGCTTGAAGTACTCTTCAGAGGGCAATATATCCCATTTGGAATGCACCATCAAGTCACTTCAATTTGCAATGTTTCATTTAATTCTTAATGCATATTACCAGTAATTTTGAGACCAGATCACATCTCAAAATGTTGCCCAGCAGGCCCCAGCGAGGATCGAACTTGCGACCCCTGGTTTACAAGACCAGTGCTCTAACCACTGAGCTATGGAGCCTCACCTGTTAATTGTTGTTCATGTGAGTGAGATAAAGGACATGCCTTAATTCAGCATGACAAAGACACACCTAAAGGACAAACAGCCTGAGAAATCGTTACATAATGGTTTGAGAAAAAGCCAGAGCTCAAAGAGTCAATTGTTTGGGAAATCCGCTCCATCAGTTAGGCATAATCTTTTACTACATGAAAGTAAACCTGAATGTCAAATCACATTTTAGCATATCAAACTAAACTTAATCCAAATAACAAACTCAACACTTTCGTGTTGCCCAAATGGTCTTGTTTTAGGTCACGGTGGCGCAGTGGGTAGCACCATTGACTTATACCAAGAAAGTTGCTGTTTTGAGCCCCGGCTGGGTTGGTTGACATTTGTGTGTGAAGTTTGCATGTTCTCCCCATGTTCATGTGGGTTTCCTCCAGGTGCTCTGGTTTCCCCCACAGTCCAAAGACATGCGTAATAGGTGAATTGGGTCAGTTAAATTTGCCGTAGTGTTTGTATGTGAATGCAAACGTGTATGAGTGTTTCACAGCGGTGGGCTACAGCTGCAAGGGCATGCGCTGTGTAAAACATATGCTGGATAATTTGGCGGTTCATTCTGCTGTGGCTACCCCTGTTTAATAAAGGGACAAAGCCGACAAGAACATTAATAAATGAATGAAGCCATACATTACAATCACAAAACTCTTAAGAGGGAAAAGTCTTTATTCACGTCACCAGAAAAACAACTGTTAAAGTTCAAAATCTGAATAACAATTATATTAAGTTTATCTATTCAGTACTAAGATAGAAAAGGCATGACATCTGAACTTTTGTAAAAAAATATATTTTGCATTTATAAAGCTTTCTTCTGTTTTTCTTTTTCTTTAGATGTTTTCAGAACACAACATTAATTACGTGAGCATTAAATGACAGAAATCACAATTCCAGTCTTTTGTGTGAAAAAAACTTTTAGACTCTTATTTACAGGTTTGACGTTGATTTCCTTTTTGTAAATTGATCATTAATACAATTACCACAAATAAAATTACCAACAGGATCTATTTTATTTTATTTCCTAATTTGTAGAACATGTTTTTACTTTTTTAATACTTCCATCTCTCATACAAGTGATTATATAGATAAACAGTTGTTTGCTTTATTTCATTTTTGCTTTAGACTTAAAATAGTTCATAATGCAAAATAGTATATTAATAGTTCCTCTGCAGAAACAAAGAAAAATACACTGAATGCAGATGCACAAAATATGAAATATCAGTAAAATAGTCAAATTCAGTCTGGTGATTTATTCGTGAAGTTGACAGGTAAGAGACTTTCAGGTTACAACCATACTATTAAACTTAATAAAGAGTATGAGAGTGTAAGGGTCCACTTATTAGTGAATAGATGGAACTAACAGCATGGGTAAAGGTTAAATGAGTGTAGCCTTTTTAGCACATGTAATAATAAATCATTTTATTATTATAATATATTTAAATTTGTTTCCAGCTCCGAATTTAACCTGGCTCCAATTTAAAGTGATCATTAAACCTCAAATGTGTTCAAATGTGTTCCCAATAACAACTGATCACATTCATAATTGAGGAATGAATTTACATATTTGACTATATTTTAAACATCTTGTCTTTTCATTTGATGCAATTTAATCGTTTACCCGAAATCAGTATGCTGACTATTTTCATCTGCTCAAGGACACAACCTCACCATGTCTGGTTCTTAGATAGAGGATATAACTATCAACTAATTTCCTTTAAGTAATATTAGGCCGCCCCCTGCTTGCTCATACATAAAGAAATTTTAATTTTACCACTAGATTATATCATATTAAATCAGTGATGGTGAGGCAGTGGCACAGTAGGTAGTGCTGTTGCCTTACAGCAAGAAGGTCGCTGGTTCGAACCTCGGCTCAGTTGGTGTTTCTGTGTGGAGTTTGCATGTTCTCCCTGCTTTCGCGTGGATTTCCTCCGGGTGCTCCAGTTCCCCCACAGTCCAAAGACATGTGGTACAGATGAAATGGGTAGGCTAAATTGTCTGTAGTGGATGTTTCCCAGAGATGGGCTGCGGCTGGAAAAAAAACTTGCTGGATAAGTTGGCAGTTCATTCCGCTGTGGCGACCCCGGATTAATAAAAGGACTAAGCCGACAAGAAAATAAATGAATAAATCAGTGATTGTCAGAAATCAACAGGTCTCTAATACTGTGCTCCATCCATTGAGCCTGAATGTATAAGCAATCCTGGTCATAGGCTGCAAAAACATCAGCCTAAACAATCTAATAAATTGAAATGATTCCAGTAGAACATAAAATTGATCAAATATAACATTTTATTTGGCAGGTAAAGATTTTCCATGCCAACTCACATAATTAAACAAAAATAAGCCAATTCAGAAATGTACAACATAAATCACCCAAAGATATATTTAAGAGTTAGAGATTAATACTTGACCGTGTAGAACAAAGTTGCAGCATTTAAGTCTTGATACAGAGCTTAGAGATTCACACACTGCAATGAGGTATCCTGGCTACAGAATCCCACAGACACTTTGGCACCTTTCCCTTAAATACTCAAATTACAACAAACCATCATAAACAAAAGACAATAAAAGCTTTACAAAGACCCTTGCTTGGTCATGAGTTGATGTGAAGACCCATTTCCCTGGAGTGGAGCATCTGGCAAAGATCTTAATTAAAGCTGAAACCCAAATCGATGTGTGACAAACAAGTAAAATTGTAAAATATATCTGTGAAACTGAGACCACTTTACCAATTACACATTTAAAATAATACCAAACATTAAAATAAATCCACAAGATACACCATATTAAAAATATGGACATTCTGTGTTGAGGGATGTTAGTGACCTGCTCTGGTGTAGAAGGTAAAGTAGAATGCAGAGAGGGGGCTCAGGGTGGTTGAGCTGAGACAGTTAAACAACTGGTTTTCTAGTTAATCTTCTCAGATTAGAACGTTTATTGTTTTAGTGCCTGACAATTCTTGTGGTCTTGCCTCGTGGAATTCCATAACAGATCTCAGGGTTTAATTTATGGAGAGACTTAGCCATCCTTACAAGAGTGCAACAAATTTGATTCATTTGAGTCTCTGTGGTTAACACCGTCTTTCTGTGGTTACACTTAATTTAACTGGTAATATCCTAAGAGGGACAGATTCATCATAACTATAGAAGAAAGACTCTCTCTGTGAACGTGGTTGTCAGTGTTTGCAGATGTGTTTTTGTTACAGGATCACAGAATAATATTTTCCTTTGTCCCAGTCCAGCTCCAATCTCACACACTGGAGCTTCACTTTGACAGGAAAATGGCTGCTGGGTTTCCCCTGGGATCGTAAGAAGCAATTATCATCTTTGTATTGCACACACCACAAACTTCTATCTAAGAAAACATCTCAATTTCTTTTCTTTGATTCTATATGCACACCAATAAGCCAATATGCATTGTCTCCACCCTCCACATCCCAGCAGTGTGTTCCTGAGATAAAGCCCTCTGATCCCAGAACACAAGCATATTTATCAAATCTCTCTGGATTGTCAGGTAGGACTTGTTGTATTTTGTTGTGCCTCGGACTGGTCAGATCATCAGACAGAATCAGATTCGGATGTTCAGTGTTTGGATCCAGAGTCACAGGAGCTGATGAGAGACACCAACAACATGTCATTTATTCTATTGTCTATTCTGATGTTTTTTTGATATGTTCATTTAAAAGAATGGTATGTATTTTCTGCCACTCAAGAGGAGTTATTCACAACAAACAAAGGCAAAGTTTAATGACTCCATGACTGTGGAACTGTGTGGTCTTTGTTACATCCCACAAGACACCTGCAGAAATCATGTTCATAGATGAGCTAAAATATTTAAAAAGTATTATTATTTTATTATGAATTAGATTCATTTAGAATAAAATTTGACACTTTAAAGCACTTTATGTGAAACTTTTAATGTTTTGAACCTTTGTATTCTCTCCCTTAATTCTCTCTTAAGTTTTACACTTGTATATGCCTTTTCAAAACATTAGACAAACTAAGAATGCATGATTTATGTCTTGTGTATTTCTTGAAGTGTCATGCTTGGTGTCATTCTTCTCCATACATAATTCTACATAATCTAGGACATATAATGATAACTTGTATACTTGGTGCAATTTCAAACCACGAGTTAAAGTTTTGTCTGTCTGTCTTGAGATTTTGTCTTACGTTTCTTATTTTTCTGGCAAATTCTAACTCAGTATAAAGTTTGATTCTTGTGTATCCTCTGATCTGCCACGCAACCTCCACGCAAACGACAAAGGACTTCCTAAAAGACGTTATCTTTCAAGCATCAGAGAAAGATTACAGGAAGAAAGAGAAAGACCCAGAAATGCAGGTATTAGTTATGCGTTTACGCTGTGCCTTTTTATGGTGTTTACATACTTTGTGGTTCATAGTTGTGTGAGACTGAGTTAGATTTGCCATTCTTTTATCTAATCTCTTCTTCTCCTGCTTTTTTGTCTGTGTTTTTGTTTTTATCTTGTGTACGTTTGTTCGTTATATATTAGACTGGTCAATAAATCATGCTATAACCACGTAGGATTGTCTTTGTCTGCCTCATAGAAAAGGTCACTTTGATGGTAAAATACCCTTGCTACCAGCTAATTAAGTTTAATAAAACTATTCATTAACTAAACTATTCATCTACTTCACAAGAAGTAGCTATAATGTCATTACTAAATAAATAAATGATCAGAGTCCACCCAGACGAGCGGGAGAAGTCGTTGTTATATTAATTACTTAAATTAAATATACATTAATTCTGAAAATTCATAATAATTATAACTTATTATTAATCATTAATATTCATGAATTGAGCTAATTTTGCTACAGTTGTTTAATGTCAAATAAAATCTCTCTGGATATTTAAAAATATTTTACAGATTTTATTGTGCTCTTAAATAAAAGTATAGTAAACAATGTTATTACATCACTACTGAACATTTTGCTGTTGTGGACAACACCATTCGTATTATTATTTTTTATTTATTTAATGGTCAAAAGTTTCTGTGACTTTTTGCATTGACCATGCATGTAGGTAGCTCACTGTTGTAAACAAGTTGCTGCATCTTCTTCCAGACTCTGAGGGTGAGGTTTCTCAAATGATCTGCCACATTAATCAAAGCTCCTGAAATCATCTGTGGATCCTGCTGTGAACTCTGAGCTCTGAACAACATTCAATAGTCAGAACTGATTTTGAGCTCAATCAAAGAACCGGAGACAGAATGACTCACCTACCCTTCCATGATGCATTAAAAGCTCTGGAAAATAGAGAAAGCAAAACATTTACTTAGATTATAAGAATGTAAATTAAACTACACCAAGGAAGCTTCTCTATATAGAGTTTTAAATAAAAAATCAGTTCTTACATGTAGAAATGAGGCATCACTGAAGTTCATCTTTTCTTTTATGTCTTTTATAGTGTCTGCTAGATCTGAGATCTGTCTGTTCATCTCCACAATCTTCTCCTTCATCATCCTATTCTTTTGTTCTTCCTCCTTCTTCAGCAAAGAGACTGAAGCTCCTTCTTCATCGTGCAGAAACTGATGAAGCTTCTTAAACTCTTTAATCTGCTGCTCTGTGTGCTCACGCTGACTCTGAATATATAAAACAAATATAGAATCTCTTCTATTCTTCTCTCTCTATTATATTATTTAGCAGGGGTGCCAAACCCTTTTCCTGGAGATCTGTCTTCCTGCAGAGTTTAGCTGCAACCTTGATCAAACTTTACCAAGTTAAAACTGCCAATTACCAAGTGCTTCCAGATCCTACTCATGCCTAGTTCACACTACAAGATTTTAAACTCGATTTGGGCCCAATTTGCAAGATATGATCTTGTCTACACGTTGTGCTGTGATCGAGGGGAAATCTGCAGGTGCTCTGTGCTTAGTGGTCTTTATGTTTGAACTACGGGACGATGCATCAAAGAGGTTCGCTGACTTTTCACAGACACCTGACAGATGAAAATCCAAAATGTAGCATGCTAAGTCTAGCTCACTCTACAGGATTTTAAGCCCGATTTACAAGTTAACAAGCTCGCCAACAGGGGGAAAATCTGCAGGTGCTTGGTGCTTAGTAGTCTATATCTTTGAACTACTGAACGACGCATCCTAGTATAAAAGCTCGCTGACTAACAATGTTTTCAAACGCTCCCTTAAATGATTTCAGAGATATTTCAAATGCTGTGTGCCATCATCATACAAGCATCCAATAGTGTTCAGCTTTTCCTCTCTGCCTACAATATACCATTGGCAATGGTTGTAGGGGCTGGACAGAGCTGTTTGATGAAAGAGTTTGTTGGAGCAGTGTTTCAAATCATCTGCTCGTCGAGGTTTTAACACAGTGGCTGTTTCTCAATTCCAAGAATGCAGAGAACGGACTCGCGTTCTTGTTAAGACCGGTCATGCCAGATGTCCTCTGAAGAATGAACTCGGGAGACTGCGAGAACATAGAACGCGACCTTAATGGAAAGTTATTTAAACATTACAGCATTCATACAACGATTTATTGTTTCCCCCTCCCTTTTAAATATATAGTCTGCATAAAGACCTTACAAATATATGTTGCACAATATAAATAAAACAGATTTTAATACGAATTTCAGCAAATAAACACTTGTAATGTGTTTATTTCTTTATTAAAATTTTTATGGTAATGTTTATATTCACCGTCTCATTTAGGGAAACTCCTGAGGTAAATAAGTTATATTTCTGAACTTTAATAATAAATTTATAATAATAAATAATAAATTTATTAATAATAATAAATTCTAGAGCCAGATTGGTGCTCAAGTCTGCATCTCTGCGTCCTTGATATCAAGAACACATCCAGGAAGGTTTACGCGTCATCTGTTCTTGCGGTCTTGAGTTTAGGAACTGAACTTTGGCAGCTGATGATGACGTTACACGAGAACACGAGGACGCACGAAGATTGCTGAAGAACGCAGATTGAGAAACAGCCAGTTACAAAACGTGTATGTGATGTATTTGTCGTGGAGTTAATTCAAGCCTTTCTGCAATGATGAGTCACAATCAAATGGCGTTACAAAGTTCGCAGTAGACACAAACACGCACACATTTAACTTTGCACTGTTTTCTTACCTTAATGTGCTGGACTGTTAAATCACACTCTCTTTTAGTTTTTTTCTGTGTGTTTAAGCTACTTTTGTAAGGACGTCAGTGTTGTTTTGAGCTCTTCCTTGAATTTAATAAGGGTAAAATCAGCACACAAATAAAGCACGAGAAAACATGTCATTTATTTGCATGTTATTATACAGCATGTTTAAATACTGTGGCTCTCTTTTGGATAAAACAATCTGATAATAAAAAAATGCTACAGTTAAAAAATCTGTTACCTACAACAAGTTTCCCTGCTAAATACGATAAATAACCATGAATTTACTTTCCCAGAATTCTCTTTATGACACTTTTTAATGTTTTATTTACATTAATATGTTTTTTTCAGTCTTTTTCTCATTTTTACTTTAGTTTTGTGTTACATTTAATGTTGATCAATATTGTTTATTATATTACTTAAGTGTCATGTGTGTTACCGTGACGGTGTTGTGTGAATGTTGTGAAACAGCTGTTTGTGATGAGCTTTGGGTCATCATGTGACTTTCTCATCACCTTCTTCCTTAGCTTTAGTATTTGTAAGTCAAAGCGTTGATGTGGTAACATTGTATAAATTAATGACTTACAGTCATTTCCTGTAACTTGAAAAATTATTCTACAGCATTTCACAATACAGTACAATTCTGCTAACAATTCTCTGAGTGCTGGGTTGTGGCTGGAAGGGCATCCGCCATCTTAGACTATATATAAATATAAGACTCTATGCCAGAGTAATTGATTGGTTTTTCTGCTGTGGCGACCCCTGATGGATTAAACTGAAGGAAAGTGAGTGAATGTGATGACATTATAAAAACTGATTAGCTGTCACAGTCGTTGTCATACCGGATACATCATACAAAATAGATTTAGTCAAAAACGACTTGATTTCATTACTTGTAAACCAGTAAAATGTGTCCTTCCTTGTAAAACAATTTCATCAACAGGTCTGAATCTGTGATTGGTGTGTTTTTGTGAATCTCTGCACACAATACACACAGGCTGTTCATCGTCCAAGCAGAAGAGTTTGAGCTTCTCATTGTGCAAACTGTTGTCCAGCTCAGATCCTGAAGCTATTTCTGATGTCAGTGACTCACACAAGTTCTTCAACACAAGATTGCAAGGAGGATCCAATTTGGAAGACCTTCTCCTGCAAACGGGACACTCTTTGAGTACTCATAGATTTTGTATCTTTATGGAGGAATAACCTGCTAATTTTCAAATAAATCGTCACCCTAGAATAAGGTTCTATCTGACATTTTTGTCAAAAATGAGTTCTTATTAAATGGCAACTTGTTTACATTATGAGATGTTTTTAAGTTGTTTACATTTTAAGACTTTTTATTTTTTAAAAATGTTACACATACTGTTTGCTATGGAATGCAAAAACTTTGAAGCTCAATATCTCAAAATCATTCAGAACGCAGATAGAACCTTATAATTCCAATGTAAATAAGTAAATGAATGACAAAATAAAAAAAATGATAAAGCTATTTTTATTTATTTTTTATTTATATTTATTTTTATATATATATATATATATATATTTTGTAATTTATTATTGGAATGAACTTGATCAGGGGCAGATCTAAAATTATTTTTACATTGGCAATAAAAAAAGCATTCATGCATAATTCTTGCAGATAAATGAACTAACCTTCCCTATTGTGTTCATGATTAGTTGTAAACAGCTGCATTACAGCAAAAAAATAAAATAATAAAATGTCAATTTGACGGTTCATTGCACTGTGGCAATCTGAATGAAATGTCAATATTCAGAAAATAAAGTCAGTAACCTGTGTATTAAAATCATCAAGAGATTTTAAATGTAATTGAGCATTATTACATAAAGGCAAGTTGTGTCATTAAAATTAGGGTACACTCTCATCTGTAACCCACTTTTCACTTAGATAATAGAACAAGTTTAACAGCAACAAAAACTTTAAAACTGAAGCTGGACTTAGGTTTAGATATTAACAGAGGTTGTTCCATGTGCGGATTTTATTCACTCAACACTGTCAGAAATAAAGAGCTGTTACTGGGGCAGTACCTTTTCAAAAGTTTCAGAAGTCACTTTCGCATTTGTACCAAAAGGATCCATATTGATTATTATCATTGGTACAATACCTAAAAATGTATGTCTTTAGGCTTTATTTTGAACACGTAAAAATAAATAAATAACTACAATAAATAAAGCAAAAAAAGTACATTTGTGTACTTTTATCAATGTGTACTTGTGAGGTGCCTAAAGGTGCTCTCTTCATCTGGGCACGTTGATGTTTATCCAGGAGCCCAGGGGTCCTCCTTTGACGGGGGTCATTTTAAGAACTGGTCACATCTCAAAATGAATTTACAAAGGCCCCAGCGAGGATCGAACTCGCGACCCCTGGTTTACAAGACCAGTGCTCTAACCACTGAGCTATGGAGCCTCACCTTTTGAAAATCGCACATGTCACTCCCAAAAAGGACAAGCAGTAAAAAAATGAACACCAAAGACTCACCTAATGAATTTGGCAGACAGCCTAATACATCTTTACATGCTTTAATGGTTTGACAAAAAGCCAAAGCTCAGCATGTGGCTCTAAGAAAAGTGATTACAGTAATTGATGAGCTTTCAATTAGAGTAACACAGACACTATGTTTATGCATATTCTTACATGCTAGATACATATTATACTGTAAGAACTTTTGGTCCAACAAAACCAAAACAAACTTGTTTATTTGGCTGTTGTGAAAAGAAATCAATAGCTGTGTACACATGCAGTGTGCAGACTGAAGTCTACTTACCAGCAGGAATATGAAGAATGTGTCCCATATGCAGCAATAATAGCCTTTACATTTCTGTTAATGCTTTCTATAAGATTTTGTGGGATTTTTAAACCTTTCATCCACCTTTGCTCTTGATGTTGCTGCTCTCATCATACAGTTAATGTCAAAGGTATTCAGTGAGGTTAGCACTTCTTACAGGCTAGTCAAACATAGCTTTCTGGATCTTGCATTGCATTTGGTTGAACAGTAATTTCAAAATAAGAAAGGGTATTCCCCAAACCAAACCAAACCCCACAAAAACTACAATGTTGCACCATTTGTCTTCCCACAGAGAACATTTCCACCTCTCTAGAGTCCAGTGGAGGAGTGTTTTACACCACTTCATCTAGTTTTTGACATACAGTAGTACTTGTTGAAGAGAGGCTTGCATGCTGCTCCATGGAACTGGAAACCCACTGAGTGAATCTGCAGTTTTGTACTGATAATAATGAACATCTTAGCAACAGAATCAGCAGTGCGTTGGAGCCCTTTATTCACCATGACCTTCAGGTCTTCCACTTTGTATTTTAGTTGCTGCAGTTTAAATGCGTCCACTTTGCAATAAAACCACTTAAAGTTGACTGTGGACTGTCAATTAAGGATGAAATTTCACAAACTGACTTACTGCAAAGGTGGCAGGCATTTAAACCTTTTATACTCATGGCAGAACCAGCAACATAGTTTGTAAGCTATACAGGAAAAATAACTCTTTTGAAAATAACAACATTGTCAGTAAATATTTAGCTTGAAAGATTAATAGCGCTATTTTAAATAAAAAAATTTAAATTTAAACATACAATGCCGCTTGCGTTGTTAGTCTTATGCTGAACAATTAATCTGTAAAAGTAAATTTACATAAAAATAATAAATTTTGGTAAGTGAAGTTTATTTTTAAACAAATTTGGATAGGATCACAAGATTATGATTGACCACATCTAGTCCCGCATTAGCTAACACATGATTTACCATTCAGATGATTTCTAAATCACCATAAATAACCAGTATCTCAATTATCTTCATCTTGAAGAATCCCCCTTCCACCCCAACTCCTCCTCCTTTTAGGGTGGCATGGCAGCTCAGTAGTTAGCAGCACTGTTGCCTTACAGCAAGAATGTCATTGGTTTAAGTCTTTACCAGGCTAGTCAACATTTCTGTGCGGAGTTTACATGTTCTCCACGTGCTTGACCAAACTAGATGAGCTCTTAGTCAGCAGTATTTCTCTCCATAGCAATTCATAATTTGTATTTATCCATTAATAAGCAGGAGAGTTTTCGAGATCTACAGTACCTGAGCACAAACTCCCTCCCTCTTGCCCTTCAAACAGGAGTAAGCCCAGGGCTCAAGGATCTTATGAGCTCAGGGCTCTCTCCTGGGACAGCATATCAAGCATGCTTTATAATCAATCATCATTTAAGTGTGAACTCTAGAATTAAAATGGACGTTCTAGAATGGAGTCATTCTCTAGGTTTGGGCAAAAAAGCTTAGCCATGCACCTCTGCATATAAGAGGTTTTGGTAAATGCCCATCATGTCATGTTCACAATGCTGCATTTATGTTGAAAACTGCTGACAAAAAGAAAAAATAAAAAAAGGTATAATTATGCGAAAAAGCTGCTCCCCACTACAATAGGCTTGACCAGCATGTTTATGTGTGTTTGAAGGTCAACTCTGATGAAAAAGTGTCAGGGTTCGGGAAGGATGAGAGAGCGAGGACTCAAGTGCAAACAATAATTGGGTTTTATTAATAATAAAGTACAAATAAAACAAAAAGGAAAAACAAACTACCCCGAGGGGGAAAACATGAATCAAAAAAAGACAAACTTGGCTGGGCTGGCAAGACATGACTGGAACAGGAGCACAGAGGGAATATCGACGACGAACTGGCAAAGGACTGAAAACATGAGGGGGGTTATAAAGCAAAAAAGTAAATTGACACACAGGTGAACATGACAAACTAATAATGAGTAAACAAGGAGGGTGGGACTAGACAATAGACGGTAGAGCGCATGACACAGAGAGACAATACAAGCCATGCTCACATAACACAACACTGAAGCACACGACAAAAGCACGTGACCACAATGTAAACACCGAGCCACGTGCTTTGACAAAAGACGCAAGACACGAGCACACGATGAAAGAAAACACTCATCTTGCGCTCACACACGCAGCGTGCATGCTTCATCCCAGCGCCGACCAAAACCGAAACCAACAAGACTGAGACGCTGGGAATGAAACACCAAGCTGCTGACAGACGAAAACACAAACACGAGTACAAGAGCGCATGCGTCTGAGGGACGCAGAGCGCGCGCGCGGCCGCGTCAAGCAGGAGCGCGCACACTCTGCGTACACCCACGACGGCGCGCGCGCACACAGAGACAGAAACAGGACCAGACCTGAGTAGTGTCAGAGCTCTGCCACCAAAACAAGAATTTACAAGACCAAAGTGGCAGAACCCTGACAAAAAGTGTATTAGTTGTTTTGAAAACAATACCAAATACAAGGAGCTTGACTGTGGCATAATCAATGTTTTATCCAAAAAAAGAAAATAATTTCTCATAAATAAAAATAACATGTTACTGGCATCGATTAACATTTTTAAACATGTATTTACAGGCATTATGACTACTGTGAATTTTGTTACAATCAAGAAGCAGCCAACATTTAGTTAACTGAACAAAATATGTTAATTACAGTTATGGTGACATGATGTTGGGGAAAACATTTTTTTACACCCAGATTAGTATCTATTTATTAATGATTTAAAGAGCCAAATACCACAAAGTAACAACTGCTCGAAATGTGAATACAGGACTTCACACTTTTTTGAAAAAGCTATAAAAGTTCACCCAAAATGACAATTGAAGGTCTTCATTGTGTTAAAGGTTAAATAATTGATATTTAATTGATTTTTAAGCCAATATCAGACCACAAAAACCTGCTTAGTGAACAAATAACAAATACTATTGGGTTGATTTCTAAATCACAAAAAGTGCAATTATAATCAGCACTAATTTAATCTCTAAGCAGCTCTGAGGATAGGTAAAACTCATTGAAAACAAGATTCCTATAATAATAAAGCTCTTTGGAAATGAGTTATTACAGCTAATTTGATTCTGAAATTACTTTTGTGTGAACAGTTAGCATTTATTGTTTGTTTATTAAATTATTGAAAATATCAAGAATAATTTTTTTACCAAACTAAATGTATTACATTATGCTAAATGGCACTAGAAAAACATTCTTGTTATAAAATATCAATAATATCTGTTCACAATAAATGCATCTAAAATATAAATTAAAGAAAAATCAAAATTCTAATAAATTTAAAGGATCAGAAATCTCTGGCTTTCTATTGTTGCAAACTATTCAACTGATAAAATCCTCAGAGCAGAATTTGAACAGTTAGTATAAAGGAAAGGAAAGAGTGTCTTCTTAAAGCGTGATGTGAATGAACATAAAGGTGTGTTTTTTTTAGAATCAGAGAATGTCACCTTTCCTTGTTCCCAGTCCAGCTGCACTCTTACCATCTGGAGTTTTGTCTTAATGGTAAAGCAAGAACAGGTTTTCTTTGATATTGGAGATAAAAATCCACCATTCACATACTCTACACACCAGAACTCGGTATCAAGGAAATTATATTTCTTCCTTTGTTTTGGTGCGGTCATTATTCCAACACTCCAGCAGGAATTGTCTCCAACCTCCACATCCCACCAGTGTGTTCCTGAGTTAAAGCCTTCTGAACCCAGAACACAGGGAATGGAGCTCATTGCCTCTGGATCAGCAGAAACCCAATTGTAAGTCACACTGGTCAGATCATCGGACACCGTGAGATTAGGATGCGCCGTGCTGGGGTCCAAAGTCACAACAGCTGAGAGATTTTAAATTATAAATGTTCATTTAATTAGTATTGGTGTTGTTTTAAAATGAGCACAATCTACCCCAAACAAAATATCATAACATTGTTTTCAATTTCTATCACTGTTGTTATTAACACAGCAAATAAACTATCAATGCAGTTTAATGAAACATGAAAAAGCCAGCATAAAAAAAAAAATAATAAAACTTTAAGAACTTAAGAAAATTCTGTCATCATTTACGCACCCTTTACTTGTTTCAAGCCAGTTTTCTGTTCTGTTCTGTTCAATTACTATGGAAGTCAATGGTTACAGTTTTTCAATATTCTTCAAAATATCTTCCTTAGTGTTTAACAAATCAAAAACTCTTAAACTGGTTTGGAGAAAGTCAAGGTTGAGTAAATGATGACAGAACTGTCCTTTTAAGGATGGACTAAACCTATAAGACAAAATCTCCAACATGGAAGTCTAAACAAAACAGAGCTGGGAGCATCTGATATGAATATGTTTTGTGTTTTTAAATAATCTATAGGTTTGTGTGACTGTCATCTTCGATTTCAGGAAATGTTTTTACCAAAGAATCTTTATAGAAACTTTTTAGCATCATTGAGTTTCTAAGACATGATTTGGGACAAAGAAATGCATCTATCCAAAATGGGCTCATTTGTTACAGTGCATGATATCTCAAATCAATGAGAACTTACTGTTGTAAACAAGTTGCTGCATCTTCTTCCAGACTCTGAAGGTGAGGTTTCTCAGATAATCTGCCACATTAATCAAAGCTCCTGAAATCCTCTGTGGATCCTGCTGCTGTGAACTCTGAGCTCTGAACAACATTCAGTAGTCAGAACTGCAGTGAGTTTGAGCTCATAATCACAAACACGAGAGACACAGTGACTCACTTACCTTCCCATGATGCCTTTAAAGCTCTGGGAAATAGAACGGGACATGATCAGTGTTTCAATATTATATCAATGGTGCTTTGAATCGAAACACATGGTAAATGTTTTAAATAAAAAAACAATCATTTCTCACGAGTAGAAATGAGGTGTCACTGGCATTCATCTTTTCTTTTATGTCTTTTATAGTATCTGCTAGAGCTGAGATCTGTCTGTTCATCTCCTCAATCCTGTTCTTCATCATCTCACTCTTCTGCTCTTCCTCCTTCATCAGTGCAGAGACTAAAGCTTCTTCTTCATCGTGCAGAAATTGATGAAGCTTCTTAAACTCCTCTTTAATCTGCCGCTCTGTGCTCTCACTCTGAGTCTGAATAAAAAATAAAAATGAAAACAGAGAAATTTACCTCAGCATTTACATATTTTTGTTCATAATAAATTCTGACTCTCACCTTTAACTGCTGGACTGTTTTATCACACTCTTCTTTACTTTTTTCTTTGTGTTTAAGCTTCTCTTCTAAAGATTCCAGTGCTGTTTTGAGCTGCTCCTAGAAATTAAATTAAAAACCTGTTTAATTGGGGAGAACAGACTACTTGTTTTCTTGATGTTACATATCAGTTTTACACTGTGGCTCTGTGAAATTAATTATCTTTATAGAGATTAAATGTTAATGGAATTAAATTCTTTCATTTCTCACTGTTCAAGCTAATATTTTCTCATATCTATTTTTTAAATAACATGAACACCAAAGAAAACGACATACATTGGAAACTGAGGCTTTCGGTGACAGGTTATGTTTTATTGTACTGCCATCTATCAGCATGATGAGGTATTACACACACACACACACACACACGCGCGCACGCACGCACGCACACACGCACGCACACACACACACACACACACACATTCCTCTTCTAACTTTTTACGCGTTATTTAATTGAAGCTGCCAATATGTGACTTACCCTGTAAGATGGAACAACTTCATCAACAGGTCTGAACCTGTGATTGGTGTGTTTTTGTGAATCTCTGCACACAAGACACACAGGCTGTTCATCATCCAAACAGAAGAGTTTGAGCTTCTCATTGTGAAAACTGCAGTCCAGCTCAGATCCTGAAGCTCTGTCTGCTGTCAGTGACTCACACAAGTTCTTCAACACAAGATTACAAGGAGGATCATCTCTGGACGATCGTCTCCTGCAAACAGGACACTCCAGAGTATTTCTCAGGCTCCAAAACTGCTGAACACACTCTTTACATATACTGTGACTACATGACAGCACTGCAGGATTCTTGTAGATTTCACAGCACACAGGACAGGTAAGGTCTTCCACAGACACTGTTTTCACAGAAGCCATTCTTCAGCGTTCAACCAAATTATCTCTAGATCTTTCTTTCACTTTCAATTGGTCTTTTGTATTCTCATCCAGTGAGATATCTAGGGATGGCTGACGTGAAACTGACGTTTCGACACAGTGTCGAGATCCCGAAGCACAAGTGTTTCGAAACACTGTACCGAAGCATGATCCGAAACACCCAGGTCACGTGACTAAAGTGTTTCGAAACACTTGGTCACGTGACAAAAGCGATTCAAAGCATCGATCATTTCAGAAGCGTTTCATGACCCGGAGAATCTGCATGTCACTGGCATGATCAGTATTCAGTCTCCGTTTTGTATGGCCTAGTGGACCGTGCGTGTGCACTATTGTACTGTATTTCAAATTTATTTTGGGTTCGAATCTCGACTATTACAAATACTCCAAAATCATGATTTTATGTATTTTAATCATGTTACTGTTTTATGGTGTAGCCTAGATAGGATACAGCTGCGGATACACCATCAATTTAGCATCATTTTTGTAACACTGTAAAACAATAATTCATATTTTTACAGTACTTTGATGGGTTTAGGTTTTGGATAGACGTTAATAAAATACAATGGGAAATTTAATTAATAATATAAATAATTATTGTTAACTTCTGGCCACAACTGTATCTGATCTAGTAACAACCCTGTTATATGAACAAAATACAAATTTATTTACAAATGTTTATTCGTATGTCAGAGCAATGTTGAAACAAAACGATACAATAACAAAGCATTACCAACTGGTAGTAAATCATTTCAATAATTGTAAGAGTCTGGATTCGATACCATTATTCCCGCATGACAGTCACGTACTCTTACCGCTCGACTAAACCATCTGATGATTCAAGGTTACAAAGTGAGGTTTGATACATCAATGTGCTTAACTGTTCTTTGCTGAAGCTGTTTCAGTGAAATACAGATAAAATGACCACTAGGTGTCACCGTAGAGTGGTGTTTCGAAACGTTTCGAAGCTTCGACACATTTGCTTCGATAGTTTCAGTGTTTCACGAAGCCTCGCTTTGCCCACCACTAGAGATATCTCAAAAACCCATTTGTTTTTCTTCTGATGTCTCACTTAATTCTTCAAATGTTTGCCCACGATGAGCAAAGTCTGTGACACCAAAAAGAAGCAAGTGGTGCTCGCTGCAGAGCCATTTGAGGAGAGGTGAGCTCCAGAGAGGGGGAGCTTAAGCTTGAGCTCCACCTTTCTCAAAAGAAGTGATAATAAGAGTCACTTCCTGGTACATTATCAGGGGTGGGACTTAGCGATTATAAGAAACTTGTGATTGGCTGAAGCTTGGTTTGACATTCAAGTTTCACTTTCTAGTTTAACCATGACTTAATCACTTAAATAGTCTACCAAGTATCTTGGCTATCTAGTTCTTACACTGTAAAAAAATATATGATCAGTTTGTCATGACAGCATATGTTTTAGTTCATTGTAACTTATTAAAGTTGATCATGTTCTAACTTAATTTTATGTCACACAAGCTGTTTTAAGTCAGTTGAACATAACCTAAGTTCAATTGACTAATAAGGTCAAGTTGATTCGTCTTAAAAATGTAAGGTAACAAGGATTTTTTTACAATGTAGGGATGAAGGCTGTGGTGGCCATTGATTAATTGACATGAAAGAAGAGTCAAAGAGGGGGGAAAACTCACACTTTTGTTTTTTATACATGCTATAGAAATACATGTTGTTGTTGTATATTTAAATATGGAATAATCTCATAGGTTAATTCATTCATTCATTCGTTCATTCGTTCATTTGTTCATACTTAATGTCTCTTGCCCTCACTGAAACAACCTAACTTGCTTATAAATTAAGTGTTTCGTTAATTTAAATAATATCGTTAAAATAATATTGTTTATCCATTCCAGCAACACCCAAATTTGAAGAAGATAACTTAACTTTAGATGTCACGACACATTGGGGCAGGATTCTCCACAGATACTGAATAACTGAATTTATCAATTCCTTTTTGATCACGTTGTACAATTTTTACTGACAACTTTTAGATATTTGTGTGTCACATGGTGGCATTTGTAAAAGGGTGAGTTTTTGAAAACCTCTATGGAGAGTAGATTCATGTGACTCTTACAAAACGTTTTATTTGTGCTTTTAATTAGCTCAGGAAAATAAACTACAACAGAAGAGCCTTTTGTTCCAATCCAAACATACAAAACTCTGAAATAGAGAAGCATTTTAATGGTTAACACGGCCATATCTAACATTTTTGCACAAAATAAAAAATAATTCAGCAATAAAAGAAATCTCTAAATACATTACACAATTAATGTACAATTCTTTGTGTTTAATGCTGTGATTTTGTCAGTTGGCATTTCTGTGTGGAGTTTGCATGTTCTCCCCATGTTGGCGTGGGTTTCCTCCAGTGCTCCGGTTTCTCCCAGAAATCCAAAGACATGCGCTATAGGTGAATTAGGTAAGCTAAATTGTCCGTAGTGTATGAGGGTGTATGGGTGTTTCCCAGTGATGGGTTGCAGCTGGAAGGGCATCTGCTGTATAAAACATATGCTGGATATGTTGGCAGTTCATTCCGCCGTGGCGACCCCTGATTAATAAAGGGACTAAGTCGAAAAAGAAAATAAATTAATGAATTCTTTCACTTTGTGCTTCCTTTTTATCAGGAGTTTAGATTATTTTGCATTTCTATGCATATTTATCCAATTCTCCCTCCTTCCTAACTATCAAAGTATATGGCTGATGATGATGGCTGACACTCTTCATGCATTCTCATTGTGGGCCTTCCACACCTTTTTTGATAGGAAAGAGGTGGGGGAAAATATAGATACAGCCCTCACAGTATTTTCCCCATATCAATAAATCAGCAATTTTTCATTTTATTTTACTGTTTGGTTGGTTATTAAAATTAATTTCATTACAATCCACTGGATGGCTGTGTTGAACCTTTTGAGCAGGGTCACCCTCAGCGTGGAGTAAGTTAGTAAAATAAAGATGATGCCATTTCGGGAAGATGCATGCAACATTTATGACAGGTTTTCAATAAAACATCAGTCAGTTTGTCGGCTTAAAAAAAACTATTTTGTGGTGCAGTAATGAAATTTATGTGAGCTAAACGGAGAAATGTTTCTGTTAGATAAAACAAATATTGCCAAATATCATTCAAATTTGGAAAAGGCTATATTACAATTTATCATCACATACATTACAATATATTGAAAATCACAATAAAATTGGGACCACCAAAGTATAATCCTGATCATCGTGGTTTTCCCTATCAATACAAAAAATGTAGATCATCAACATTGAAAAATAATCAGAATGTATGGGCATAATAATTTGTTTGGTGTGGTCTGGGTTCATAATAGTAGGTCTTGCACACATAAAATTACTTATGTTCCCTAGTTCTTAACTTCTTATTTAGAATATATGTCTGCAAAACAGCACTTTTTTTTTTACTTTAGTTCTCCAAAGCCAATTGAACAAAACGCAGTCAACCCATGTGCTGAAAGCATATAATGATCTCACAGTGATTAGAACTGATTTCTGTGTCCACCGGAAAATAAAAGTTTTTATTTTTTTATTAATGCTTAAGGAACAAAGTACAGAACTATACAAAAAATAAGAAAGAAAGAAAGAAAGAAAGAAAGAAAGAAAGAAAGAAAGAAGGAAGGATCAAGAGTGTACAAAAAAGAAAATATAAGTAAGACAAATAAATATATGTGTATACTAAGAAAGGGTAAATGCCTTGTGGGATTGCATGATCTTAGAGGTTTCAAGTAAAACAGCTTTAATGGCTTAATAGTGCTTTGCTTAATTTGTTCGTAATGTTCTAATTCTTTAGTATAGCAGTATAAATGTTATTGGTTATTAAATTTGCATCTGTTTTATGGTTGGCCTACTTTGTACATATTATCAAACGTTTAATAACATGAGCTTCCTTCTCAATTTTTGTTACAGTTCAAAAATCCAAAAATAACACGTTGGTATTCTAAACGAAAATTTGGCAATAATTTGTAGATTATGAATTTGGAGATGTTGAATATTTTTTCTGAGAATTGACAATGCGGTACCGTTTTTGGCTGTGTTAAACAAAATTAACAGTTTTTATCAATTTCCTGTCTAAACCTGTAAAGAAAATGTTTTGCAGGGTCAAATTTATGCAGAATTTTAAATGAGACGGAAAATAAAAGGTTAAAAAGGACACCTCTTATGACGAGGCAGCTACGTATAGCGGTGGGTGTGGAGGCGAGCTAGGCTCTAGAGATGCAGGCGGGGTGTTAGTGTGTATGAACTCATGTAGTCTGATCAAACACTGACCACAAACTCAGTCGCCCACTGATATCCTCAGGTAAGAATTCGCAGGTTTTGTTTTGCTGCAGAGTCGCGTATGCAATTCTCTTGACGAAGATGTGCAATGGATTCCAAACGGCGGAATTTAGTCGCACTGGCGTTTGATACTTGTCTGCGTTATAGCCACACAGTTAAACGGGTTTGGATTACAACACTTGCACTATCTAAAAAAGTTTTGTCCACTTTAAATACACGCGCAGTTATCGAATTGCATTTCTGTGTGGTGATTGCTACTGATTGTTTGGTATGTCGCTGTGCCCAAATGTAAACAATATGGCAACTTAGTAGCGAGTATGGGCTGTAGCTATGCTGGCTGGCTGGTCCGATGTGGATGGGGCGTAGTACTACACTGAGCCTTTTCTCTTTTTGGGACTGTCGTTAAGGGGAAATACGTTGACACATGATACGGTATTTAGCATGCTGCACAGCTCATCGCATTCAAACTAGCTCCTTAATTAGAACGACATAAAACGTGTTTTTAGTGTTTGCCACTACCTACCTGTATCCATTCTGGCTGAATACTTGATGTATTTCTGTTTTTAAAAGAGAAAACCAATTGGAATTGAAGATCTTAAAAGTAAAAGTAATTGTAATATAAGTTCCAAATTTTCCGGTAATCACAATATTTAGATTAAATTTGGCATCATTCAACCGCCAACTTATCCAGCATATGTTTTTAGGAAGCGGATGCCCTTTCATCTGCAACCCATCACTGGGAAACTAAATTTGGCATCAGTGCCACTAAATTCTAAATACAATTCTTAAATTAGAGTCATTGGGAATTTTATATTGACACTTCTTTGTAAGCCTATATTGTCGTTCCAGAGGTGAACTTTTAATCTGTGCAAGTTTTAGTGCAGAAAAAAAGTCTTTAGTATCTTGAAATCCTCCTAATTAAAATAAACCCTGCTTTTTACAGGTTAATTTAGGCAATTTTATTCATTAATAGTGTTGCCATGAATGCATAATTTTGAAGATGAAGAACATCTCCGAGAACATCATGTGTTGTCATCTTGTAATTGCATAAGTTATTACATGGTGTGGATGTTTTTAATGGTATATTACAAGAAAAGTTAAACTGTAAATATACACATAAATTTGTGTTAATGCCATATTGGAATGACCATAATTATTAGATTCCAACTAGTAAAATGCATTTATGTACTAGGGGAAGTTGTAATTATCACTAAATACTACTTAGCATTATGTTAAGTCTTTAAATGCATATTTCTGACTAAGACATAAAGAACTACATATAATGCCACATGTCATCTTGAAATTACTGTAGTAGCTGAAAGAAGAGAATGCAGCTCAAAACGCTAAAATAAAAATAAGTTGAAGGCAAATTACACAACGGAAATTATTTTAAATATGTTGCAAACCTGAATTGAATGGAATTGTTTTTATGAACACTTGCATTTTAACAAATAGTGACTAATAAAACAGAATAGTTTTGCTTTATGTAATAGCTAAATGTTACAGGAGACAGTAACAGGCCAGTAGGACAGTCAGTGTCTCCAATGCCAAGAATGTAGTAGCATTGGACTATAAATAGCCTTGGGTCACTCTCCCATCCTGAACGGAATGGCTTTTCCATGCCGTGACCTTAGCCTTGTCTTGATCAATGAGACTAATCTTCTGAAGACTTGCGATATAAATTGCAGACTTTTATGCCATGAACTTGAAAAAAATGATGTCGAACCTATTTTAATTGTGAATCTGAAAATGGTTTAATAATCTACATTTCAAACAGAGAGTGAAAAATGAATTTTGTTTCATTTTGTAATTAAGCTATGGTTTTCCTGCAGGTCCTTCGAGGGTTAAGTCAAATTAATATGGCTGCTACCTCCCAGGTTTTCAGGGTCATCCATGGCAGGAGATTTGGTCAGATCTTTGTGCCAGCCATAACATGCCAAATCTGCATTCAGACTCCTCATCCCTGTTCCAGTGCAGCTCAGACACACATCTCTGATCAAAGATGGCGGTTCCAGTCACGGGGATACAGGACCTCACCTGCAAGGCACACCTACTACCTGACTCCACCTCAGGTTAACAGCATCCTAAAGGCTAATGAGTACAACTTCAAAGTTCCTGAGTTTGATGGCAAGAACCTCAGCTCGGTCATGGGTTTTGACAGTAATCAGCTGCCAGCAAACGCACCCATTGAGGATCGGCGAAGTGCAGCAACGTGCCTCCAAACACGTGGAATGCTTTATGGTGTATTTGATGGCCATGCCGGCTGTGCTTGTGCTCAGGCACTCAGCGAGCGGCTCTTCTATTATATCGCGGTTTCATTGCTCCCACATGAGACATTGATCGAGCTAGAGAACGCAGTGGAGAACGGAAGACCTCTTCACCCCATTCTACAATGGCACAAGCATCCCAACGACTACTTCAGCAAAGAAGCCTCACGCCTTTACTTCTCCAGCCTGCGCACTTACTGGCAGGAGCTCCTGGATCTGAGCGTTCCTGGGGAGCAACCTGAGGTTGCGGAAGCTCTTGTGACTGCCTTTAAAAGGTTGGACAATGACATCTCCCTGGAAGCACAAGTTGGTGACCCAAATGCGTTCTTGCACTACTGGGTGCTTCGTGTGGCATTCTCAGGCGCTACGGCGTGTGTTGCACACATTGATGGTAATGAGCTCCATGTTGCCAACACTGGAGATGGACGTGCAGTCCTGGGTGTTCAAGAACCCGATGGCTCTTTTTCTGCTCTCACGCTCACCAATGACCACAATGCGCAGAATGAATCTGAGGTTCAGCGTGTACGGTCAGAGCACCCACACTCTGAGGCCAAAACTGTTGTGAAGCAGGATCGGCTGTTAGGGTTACTCATGCCATTTCGAGCCTTTGGAGATGTTAAATTCAAGTGGAGCATCGAGCTGCAGCGACGTGTTCTGGAGTCGGGACCGGATCAGCTCCATGAGAATGAGCACGCCAAGTTTATCCCACCCAACTACCACACGCCACCCTACCTTACGGCAGAGCCTGAGGTTACTCGACACCGCCTTCGTCCTCAGGATCGTTTTCTGGTGCTGGGCTCGGACGGGCTGTGGGAAACACTGCACAGGCAGGAGGTGGTGAGGATTGTGGGGGAGCATCTCACCGGGGTGCACCAGCAGCTGCCGGTCAGTGTTGGTGGTTTTAAGGTGACCCTGGGTCAGATGCAGGGATTGTTGCAGGAGAGAAAGGCTCGCATCTCCTCCACCTTTGAGGACCAAAATGCAGCTACGCATTTGATTAGGCATGCGGTGGGGAGTAATGAGTTTGGAATGGTGGACCATGAGAGACTGTCAAAGATGTTAAGTTTGCCAGAGGAATTAGCTCGCATGTATAGGGATGATATCACAATTATTATAGTACAGTTTAATCCACACGTCATTGGGGGACAGTAGAACAGGACAGATTGTTCCTCCCACACGCTCTCTGTTACATATATCTTCACTTTTAATCTAACGCACAATCTCGACGCTGCATTATCCACAATATCAGCACAGCAAAACGTTACCTTTTACCAGTGGAATGTATTACTCTTTTATGCTCACTTTTATATTCATGGCAGCTGCCTCAAAGGAAATCATATCTCAGCTTTGAGCTGTGTTGGATCCCAATGTTATTTGTGGAATGAAGCTAAACAGAAAAAGGTCATGCCGAGCCCACTACAGAACCGCTTTCACAATTGGTCAAATTGCACCACCAAACCATAAATCAAGATTGGAACTGGAACTCCTGGTGAAATTGACTAATGTAGGTTCAGCTAATTTTGCACTGAGGAGAGATTTGTATAGTAGGGATGATACTGTGCCAAAATGAGCTTTTATATTATATGCTTTCAATTCTTCAGGAATGAAAAGGGCAAGAGAAACAAAGGTCATTTAAAAAACGGTGAGTAAGAATAGCTAGTAAAATGTATCCACATAAGTCCTTTTAAATTCCTCTGTAAGGTGTGTTGTATAATGAATGAGAGGTTGGCTTCAGGCGACAGTTCACTAAAAATTTTAATTCTGTCATTTATTCACCTTTATATTAGTCCAAACCTAAATACTTTATGCGCTTAAAAACAACATGCCCTGCTGGCAAAGTTAGTTGGACTCAGTGTTGTTTTAGACCCCATTTGACATTATACAGTCAACCCCAAAATTATTAATACCTCTGTGAAATTCTGACTTAAAGCTTTTTGTCTAAATGTTAATAAATAAATATCATACAGCAAAGGTCTCAAACTCGATTCCTGAAAAGCTGCAGCTCTGCACAGTTTTGCTTCAACCCTAAATCAAACACCGCTAATGCAACTAACTAATCAAGATGTTTAAGACTACTAGTGACTATTAAGCACGTGTGAGTTGGAGCGGCATTAACTATGCAGAGCTGCGGCCCTCCAGGTATTCAGTTTGAGACCATTGTCGTACATTGTCATATTGTCTTTTGGGCGAAGCCTGTCATTTCTGGTCAATAAATACCTTGCTAGTTGAATAAAAGTAACTTTAAGTTGGGACATGAATAATTTCGTTCTCCCGAGTTTTGTCCAGATATGAACTAAATGAAATATATACAGGTTTGGAATAACTTGATGGTAATGATGAGAGAATTTATTATTTTTTTAGATGATTTAAGTTGTAATGTAACGTAATAGTTGCTGTTGCCATCACTTAGCCTAAAAGTGTTGGTTACAATGTCATACAAGCAGCAGTAATTTTTTATTCTTTATTCTTATAGTTTTTTTCAGAATGTTGCATCTTAGTTCCATTTGCATTCTAAATTTCACTCATAAGTTCTTTATAAATGCAACATGCCTTTAGTTGATAGTTTTTCATAAGTTCAAAGTTCATCAAAACATGCTTTGCTCAACCAAATTATCTTCTCATTACTCTACAAATCCAGATAAAGAAGCCTGTTTTTTTTAACCTGACAATCTATTCAAAAAGTTCTGTATTGTTCATTAGTTCTCATTGAACATGCAGTGTAACTGGAGGCTTTACTGCTAACAACATGCATTTAATGCTGTTGGCCTTTGCTGAAATTCCTGTTTTGGCTTCTTAGAGCTGCGCTGAATTTCTCTGAAAGGTATTTAAAGAACCTGGTTAATGACACAACAAACTAGATGTGCTTATTTTGTCTTTTAAAACAAGTAAATACACCCATGTGCTTACACTACAAAATATGACCTCAGTGGATTTGCTTTTTGAATTGATTTGATTTACCATACGTCATAACATTCGTCAAATAATTACTGGCCACAGAATAAAGATTAGAACGCTTTTTGCCCCAAGGTTTATTGAACAAGGTTAAAACCATAACTCTGTGCTTTCTTGCCTGTTTTCAGAATGTTCTTAGTTCTTGCACAAGGACAAACAGCTGATTGCCACATCATGTTTCAGATGATAGTCAATCAGCAAACAGTGTTATAAAACTAACACTGTACTAAAGGTATAGGTTTGCTGAAGTGTAAATATAGACACGTGTTTGTTGGAAAAGCAGTTGCTTAATACTTGAAGTGAATGTATGCTGCAGCTCGTCAAGCTTGAAATGTTCTGTATATTTAATTCTGTGCAGCATGTCATGAGTGTTTTAAAAAAATATATACATATATATTATTATGTGCTGGTGCATGGGCATGACTTGTGCAAATACTCTTGTTTTTTGTATTTAAAATGTTTTAATAAAAATCTTATAACCAAATAAATATGGGTCAGATTTTTGTATTTTGTTGAACTGAATACATGCATGTGGTCTTAACAGATCAATGTGACCTTCGCTGACAGCAATTTCGTTTCATGCTAGGAATGCATATTTATTTAGTAAGAATGATTGAACTTGGTGAGTGTGTTGTTGGAGTGCTGCCCAAACAAAGAAGTTGGCTCTGGGATAGAGGTTGAGTCATGGTGTCGGATCACTGTCTCTTATTTGGCAAACTAAGTAGGTCAGTCTATCATAAGGCTCTATCATGACATGGCAGTTCTGAAATTTTAAATGTCAAGAGATCATCAGGTTCTAGGACACACATGCTTGCAGTTTTACATAAAAGGGCTGTGAGGCCACTGAACCTGGCTGAAGTATAATGTAACCATATGTATCAGAATATCTGCAGGTCTTTAAATGTAGCCCAAAACCTCAAAACTAAAGTCTTGTGTTGCTCAGGTATTTTTGGCGCTAGACAAAAAATGGATCAAAATAATCAATGTTTCCTTTTTGCCATAAGTCAATAGAATATTCAGTACAAATCATGTTCTATTGAGATTTATTTAGTAAATTTCCTATTATAAATCTATTTTAAATCCATTTTTGATTGGCAATGTGCATTGCTAAGTATGTTATTTGGACAAGTTGAAATTGTTGTACCTTGGCCAAGTATTTATTTATATAAGGTATATATAAATGGAAAGCTTATTTATTCAGCTATCACGCATATCATTCTCAATTTTCAAAAGATTATGGTTTTTTTGATACTGGAGTCACAAATTGTCTCAATCCTTGCTTCAATTTTAGGGCAAAAGTCTTAAATGCCTACAATCACGACATTAAATGTAGCTTTCTGTAGGACCAGTATGAAGGTATATTTTCAAACTTTTATATATATATATATATATATATATCAAATTATTTTTTTTTACCCTTATAAAACCATACTTTTTATCAGTTTAATGCATCCTAGCTGAATTAAAAGTATCAGTTTATTTTAGAAAAAAAAAAAACTTTTGGATCAGTTTTTTTTTCCAGTTATGCACGTTTTTATGCAAGACTACAAAATGCAGTATTTATGTTACCTGGGTCCTTGATCTTATATCTTTTGCCTCCAAGGGCTTTTATTTTTTTTATTTAATTTTTTTTTTTTTGAGCAAGGACATCAAGGTTTCAGACCTCGATCCTCTCCTGATCTCTGCAAAACAAGAAACCAACGTAATGAAACCAGTAAACACATTTTATATTTGTGATATATGCAGTTCTCCACCTGGTGGCGCCAATCGTCAACAAATTACATACATGGCTAACAAAACGACGAGCAATCAAAAGCGATTAAACCAACGTCACACAGGTACGTACGAATATGCAGCTTAATTGAAACACAATTCATAAATGAACATTTTCTGTTGTCTAATATAAGCTTAATGCAAGTGAAGGGAATATTTGTTTACACGGCCTGTGTTTTTTGCTAACGTTAAATGTTTGTAGATATTAACTATAGATATAAAATTTATTATGTGGAGTTTGACATGATGATTGACTTATTGTAAAAGCTGATCATCAAGTACCTGGACTGTTGCCAGACTAAAGAAAAATAAAGACAATGACACCTCCGTATGCCTCTGTATGTATATATATATATATATATATATATATATATATATATATATATATATATATATATATATATATATGTGTGTGTGTGTGTGTGTGTGTGTGTGTGTGTGTGTGTGTGTGTGTGTGGTGTGTTTGTGTGTGTGTCAACGCCACAAAAATCATTAAAATTGTTACATTTTCAAAAGTTATATTTTGTCTATAAATCGGAGGCTGACATCGGCCATTAAAGATGGCCAGTTGAATCACAGAAGATGAGCTTTAATATATATATATATATATATATATATATATATATATATATATATATATATATATATATATATATATATATATATATATATATATATATATAGCTAAATATATAATTTAATGACTTTTTGTAAAAACAAAATATAAAAATGCCCCTCAGTAGCCCAGCTCATGATGCAAACTATAACTATTTTTAAACATATTTAACAATGTGATTGCAAACCAAGACTGTATGAGTTAGAACAAAATCTAACCATGAAAGATTACAATTCAGCTCTGGGTACATGTCAAGAGAGTCTGGACAATGCTAAGGTTGGTTAAACATGTCTAATAGATGTATTTTTCTATGTTATTTAATTGTGTCATGTTTTAGCGACAAGTGTTGTAGCAGCAGCAGATGTAATATTATCTAACATTTATTAAGTTTATTCTAGAACCGTGCCCAGACTGACTGGAGCGAGATACTGTATATTTGATGATTCATTCTCACACCAGACATCGTCCTCACTTAACAGCCAAAAAAACTCATTAATACCACGGATTCATTCTGTCAGTCACAGCTGGCCATTTGGAGTGAACTGTATTTTAAATACACTGATATTTCAATTATATTATTTTCAATTCTCTGTTTCACTACTCTACTGTTTTATATTTGTTTAGATTTTTGTTTAAGGGATAGTTCACAAAAAAATTACAATTCTGTAATTTCCTCATCTTAGTGGGGCACAAAGTAACAACTTTGGTTTGGGCCAAATAATGAACAAAGTTATGGGGTTAGACCAACCATATTTTTTTACCAACAACACACAAGCCTCTCCTACAAATGAGCACTGGTTGTATGATCGCTGGACCTATGGTTTCTGTGCAATACTGACAAAAGTACCAGGAGTAAAAATGTTACTTTTTACAAGTTGCAAAAGACAGAGGGTTTGTTGTAACATGCATAAAAGGCAGATTTCACACAAGTAATTTAAATCCGGCTTACTTTAAAAAGTAGCTATATTTCCTTAGTACTTGGCTCAATTAATTTTGTATTCTACATAGCACATTATGTTTATTTATTTATTTATTTATTTATCTATTGGATAACCACATTTGGATTTATTTGCATTATTATACATTATTATTCAATGCGCTTATTTGCAGTATTAGCAATAAAATGATTTTTTTTCCTATTAAAAACATTTTAAGTAAAAAGTTCCACCTAAAATTTAAAAATTATTTTGTTTGTTTAATTGGTGTCCAACAGTGTGTGACTTATTTGTAACACCCTGTTACTACCAATCCCGGTGTGCCGTGTTTTCCCCAAAACTAGCTAGCAGTCAATGTGTTTTCCTTACATCTTTCAAAATGGTTTCATCTTTTAGTCTAGAAGACGTCAATCAAAACAATATAAGATTTTACTAACATACTTTCAAAGATTTAAGAAGAAAAAACAAACAGTATAAAATAAAAAATACTTTTATGTTGCAAAAATGGTTTCTCCTGTGTTTCTCATCCCCATTTCGCCAAAATTTTTCAATAATCGGCAGAAAGACAATGTGGTGAAAACCTTGGAAGCAAGCCATGGTTAACCCTGAGCAAATATCTTAAAACTCTGTTACGGTTTACCCTGCATTACTTTGTGCCCTGTGTCCCCTTTTCTTTTCAAAATATTTTCTAAAATGTAATTTTTGTTTTTACTATGGATATCACTGATTTCTTTTGTTTCAAACATTCTTCAGATTGTATTGTTTTGTGTTCAGAAATTCATGTAAGATTAGGAACACTTGTGTGTGTGTGAGTAAAAGGAGAGGACGTTTTTAGTTTTGGGTGAGCTGTCCCTTTAAATTTAAGGCCTCCCCTCTGATGTTTACATTAACCATTCTGTTGACTTACAAGTCAAAAATGACACCATTTTACCTGCAGAAATGGTGATTGGTAACTTTTCCTAAAAGGACCCCAAAGTTACTTATTTTCTTTTTTCTTTTTTCTTTTTTCTTTTTTTTTTTGAACTCTACACATTTAAGCTACAACAGTTGACCTTTGAGTCAATTTTGACCCGCTACCAATAAAAACATTTTCAGCCCACAAAATCTAATGGCACAAACACTACAACACACAATAAGAATTTGCTGAATATTTTACTCTTCTGAATACAGTCTTGCTAAAATCTTTTTACACTAATGTAGGTACTTTAAGCATTAGAAAATATACCATTTACTTTAGTCAAAATGAGTGTTGTCCTGATTAAACTGATTAAACATTGATGAAAAACTCCACCCTGATGAGAGAAAACCTGGACATTCACAGGGTTTGTGATGAAGATGAGGTTGGTTCTTCATGTCAGATAAATTTTTTCTGCTTTATTTTAGAGGTTTAGTGAAGGCGGATAATTTTTAACTGAAGGGCGAACAGTGTAAACAGAATTCTAGGACAACACAAGGTTAAACTGAAAATAATCCTGATAATAATCATAATGTGCTTGTCGTTTATAACCTTCCAGAATTCTGCATTAATTTGACATTTGATAAAATGTGTGATTAAACTGACAGCTTTTGGCACCTATTAAATGGATGTGTACAAATATTTGCAAACAGGTTATATATCATAAAGTAAATGTTATGGAGCACTTAGCAACAGTAAACTTGAAAGAGGTTATCTTTATGACACATTACTGTAAAAATGACCTTTATACAGTAAGTCTGAGATAGTATTTGGTGTGTTGCATATACTTACTATTATTTTAAATAATAATCTGACTGAGAAAACTAACTTTTATATTTATATAACTCATGTTTAAAAGTTGATATGATTGTAAAAAAAAACAGCATTTTATTGTTTTCACATAATATTTATTTTTTTACATGGCACTACTTTTAATAAAATCTGAAATAATAAAATCTTTGTATACTACAACACTTTGTGACTTTGCGAAAACAGTGACATCATGTGTAAATATGTCTGCATGCAAGTTACAGGATTGCAGAACCATAGTGTTTTTAGAAAGTGACATTGCCAGCTACTTTCCAGACTTGCAGAATACAGGGTTTTATTACAGTGTTTTTTGCAGATCAGTGTGAAAGGAGATCGTATTGACAACATTGTTGTCAGTACACAAAATGTTTAAAGAAAATGTAAATAGTTTTAAGGGATAGTTCACCCAAAATTGAAAATCCTGTCATCATTTATTCACCCTTCACTTGTTCAAAACCCATTTCTTCTAGAGGTCTCCATAACCCTGGACCAGGCCGTATCCTGAGCAGATGCTGTGTAGGTCATGGAGGAGCGGAGAGCATGAGACTAAAGACCCAGTGACAAATGAGTCTCCCGCATTGATCTCGTAGGCCAGCCTGATCACCCGCCAGTAAGCTACTCACACCTGCAGCTTCTCCAGTGTTCTCCTGCCTCTGGCACATTGACTGCAGCTCTGCACAAGAAGTTTGGCCAGAGGAGAAATGGTTGTGCCCAACCGAGCCTGCTTTCTCTCAAGGTTTTTTCCTTCCTTTTGGTTTTATTCCTTGCCACTGTCACCACTGGCTTGCTTGGTTTGGGACTTGTGGAGCTGCAAATCGATGGATTTGCTTGTCAGTGTTTGGACTTTCAGCAGTGAAAATTAAATCACACTAAACTGAACTAAACTTTAACTCTGAAAACTGGACTGCACAGTTTCAATTTCAACACTCAATCTTCTATGTTAAGCTGAATTGACACAATCTACATTGTAAAAGCGCTATAGAAATAAACATGAATTGAATTTGAGTTTCTTTTTCTGCTGAACACTAAATTATATATTTTGTTAAATAGCTGGCACCAATTGACTTCCATGTTTTCTACTATATAAGTCAAGCAACCAGCATTATTCAAGATATATTTTGTGTTCAACAGAAGAAAGAAACATAAATGTTTAAACCCACATGAGGGAGAATAAATGATGAGGTCATTTTCATTTTGAGGGTGAAATGCCTTTTCAAAACCTTTTTAAATGTCTTATTATTTGGCTCCTGATAGATTTTTTAAGAAGCAAAAAAGGGATGATGAGTCAGGGAGGTAAGACTCAATAAACCTAATTCTCGGCCATGAGCCGGATCTAAGACAACACACAACTGATAATTGTATAAAACATATATCTTTTGTATTCTATAGAGTTGTCTATAGAATTTCATTGTAAGGAAATTAGTGTTTCTGCAAAAGATTTCTTCTATTTATATATAGAACACACACACACACACACACACATATATATATATATATATATATATATATATATATATATATACATATACATATATATATATATATATATATATATATATATATATATATATATACATATACATATACATATACATATACATATATATATATATATATATATATATATATATATATATATATATATATATATATATATATATATATATATATATATATATATATATATATATATACACACACACACACACTATTATATATTTTTTTATTTTTTTTATTTACTTATTTATTTTTTTGAGAGGGAGCTGTGCCCCAGTAGAGCTTTATGTCTAGAAATGCCCCTGTCTAACTATAACCTTTAATTAAAAAAAAATGCTCTCTTACTGAAATAAAACCAACTGCACTTGCTTTCATTAGTTCCTGTACCATTTACACTCCTCAATTCTCTATTGAAGCCTAACATTTCATTAAGATGTCCCTGTAAGTATAATGGACTGAATAAATTGATTAATAGGTGGTTTGTACCGCTCTCCGCAGATGAAGTGGGAAGTGTGTGTGCATGTGCTCTCGCTGCACATTGAGTGCTCTGTAAGCTTCTGTGTGCAGATGAGCTGCTCTGTAATACTGATGTGCGAGTGCCGGGCCACAGATGGTAGGGTCAGTTGACACTACAATTTTCATTTTGGCTCTGATTCTCATAGACCAGTATTTGTTTTTTTCCCTACCAAAACTGCTTAAAAGATGCATTCATACAAGAACAGGATTTACCTCCTGTGTTCCTGTTTCTATGATTTTGGCTGTTGCTGTGACGACAAATGTTGTGTGGGAGGGACAGAGTCAGAGGTTGAGGGATGATCAGATGGCCAGGCAGAAACTCACTCATTCATCTGTCCATGATCCATCCATCCATTTCCAGTCAGAGGCAAGGTCAAGAGAAGAGTGCTGCTCATCTGTCAGTCCATCTGATCAGCCTTGGCTATTAGTTTGTGGAAAAGCCAGTGAAGGAATGATGCTATTCTGAGTCTACAGCTTGATGACCTAGTAAAGCTGGATGGTGCAGTCAAATCATGTAAATTAACTTGTTCTCAATTAAATCTAGTTTTGATGTAAAATCAATTTCTTAAACCACAACTGTATAAATCCACTTGGGGGTTGTGTTTGTGTGTGTGAACTGGTTTTGGTGGTTGCAATGTGTATTTTACAATGACATGGTTATGTTTTTACATTCAAAATTTGCAACACACTTTCATATGAGGTTCGGGTTTAGGAGTAGGCTTGGGATAAGGTAATATAATAAATGTTTTTATGGTATAAAATGCACTACGCCAATGATATATATAAATTGAATATCAAAATTCAAATTAAAAAATCAAAAATTCCACCAAAAATTCTTCAAAGAACATTTCCTTAAGTATAGTTTGACATCAGAAAACAGTCAGTGCCAATGGTGTAGTGGAAAGTGTTGACATGTGCACTCCAGTGCTCACTGTGACGAGTTTGATTCCCGCTTCGAGGTCCTATGCTGATCTTTCCCCTCTCTCTGCTCCACAAACTACTGTATCCTATCAATACTCTCTACTGTCTATCTAATAAAGGTGACCCCCCCCCCCACCCCAATATAAAAATCAGAGAACACATTCTGAGACCAGTTTATAAAGAATGAAAGAACGAAGTGAAGTGATTGATACTTTTATCTTATAATTCTGTGTTTACATCACAATTTAGCAAAAAAAGACAAGGTATAAAATTGGAATTGCAAGTAAAAAAGTCAAAATTAAAATTAAAATATATAATTCAAATAAATATAATTCAAAAAATTTTCCTCATTCAAATTGTCACTGTTTCAGATTTAGACTATTTAAATTAAATTAAATTAAAATTCACTGATATTCTGCTGGTTGTTGTAGAAAAAAGAGGGGAGGAGCTGTTCAATCTGTCGTACTTTGTTTCAGTGGAAATCAACACACTGAATAAACTGCACGTTTTAAATGGATAGTTTACCCAAAACTTTAAATTCTGTCATTATTTACTCACCATTCACTTCTTGAAAATCTGCTTGAGTTTCTTAATTCTGTTGAACACAAAATAAGTTATTCCGAAAAATGTTTAAAACTAGTAGGGGGAGAGCTTGGACGAAAGTAAAGTGGGACAAAAGTAACAAAGAGATTTTCTCGAAGTCCTAATAACATTTGATTTCAAGGCTATAACAGCACATTCAACATGCAACTTGATGGAGCTGCCAAATATTGTTGTTTTTCTCTTTTCATGCATCCCAGTAATGATCAATCTACAGGTTATTTAGTGCAGTAACACATCCTTAAGTTTGCAATCTCTGAGTTTTTCATTTTTAAATTAAATCAGGTTTAAATGTCAAGAGTTCCTGTGGGCATGAATTTAACACTGTTATTTACTGTATGTCCCACTGATAAGAGCCATACATTATTTTTCATTTCCACATTTGAGTTTTCAGTGTTTGGATTCAGATGTTTAAACAATATAAAAATAATTCAAAAATGTTAACATATTACATTGTTAGATTTTTGCAAAAAGGACAAAACATGTTTGCAGTTAACATCAACAAGGTTATAGTCAAATATATTTCAAACAAACTAGATTAAGCCAGTAAATCTAGCAAATATTTTTGTTACTTCTGACCAACTTGCGTGCTACTGTTAGTCTGTTTATGGGGCCAAAAGTAACAATGTGCATCTAATGTGCAAACAAAAATATACTTCTGCTAAAAATTATCTTTTAAAATGAGGTTTTTATGAAAACTGTTCCCTGCTCTCCCCAATTCATTGGCTTCCTTAATTTTATTATTATTATAATTTTTTTTTTGCTTCAATATCAATGGTTACTAGCATTTTTTTCCCAAATGAATTTATTTTGTGTTCAGCAAAAAATAAAAATAACTCATAAAGGTTTGGAAACAGGCACTTCAGGTGGTCTTTAAATATCACCACCAGTGTCCTCTATAATGATTACTGTTTATAACAACAAACTAGACTACTGGAATATTAGACCATATGGAATGCCTAATCACAACCATGTAAGAGGGAGGATATTTTCCGATCGCACATGAAGGCAGGATGAGGGCAGAGGAGTAACAGAGAATAATAAATGTCCAGTGTTGAGTTCATTAATAAATAAGCAACTTTAAACTCTTCAACCTCCTTTAAAATTTTCCATTCAGGCACCAAAACCCATAAACGTCTGCTCCACATATTCTGACCAGTTATCGAATAAACCTCAGTTTTAAAACTATTCTGGCTTAATATGAATACTAAGAATACACTATCGTCTTAAGTACATACTATAGGCTAATATATGTTTTTAATAGTAGTTGAGTACTAATGCTTAAAAAACATTTTAATTTCATTTAAATTACACCATGTTTTTCCTCAATTCCCCCAAGTGGATAATGAACACACAACTTTCCGCTCTGTTAACAAGCTGTCACCTCTGACACAGGCTGCAGAAAGACAGGCGGCTCAGAGCCCAAAAATGGACACAACCCCCGTCGGTTCATCTCTGGCTAATGTCAAACACAAGGTATAACCATGTTTTCTTTTACTATTACCCTGTGACAGCCTCCCTCGATCCCCCCCCCACTCGTACTCGGTGCATTCTCCTCTTGTTTATGTGTGTTTGTTATGGAGCGCAGCTAAGAGACAGACCCATATGAAAGTAATAGATCAGCCTGAAGAGATGCAGACTAGTGATTCAGACCCAGAATTTACGAGAGCGAGTGTTAGGCATCCTTGCTTTGTTTGATTTGTTTCTGGTATTTCGTACTCACTTCTTGACAGTAGCATCTGTCTCTTTTGAGATCTGAAATCTATGCTAAAACTTCATACACACACACAGGGCACACACTTATGTAAGAATTATATAAGATTTGTTCTGGGAAGCATTGAAAAACCTTGCTTGCTTATGATGTTAAAATATATTGTGTATTCTTGTTAACTTTTGGTTTTATATTTCTATGCTATTGTGGTTTTATTACTATTGATTTAAAGGGCACCTATGATGAAAATCAAATTTTGTAATCTCTTAAAGTCAAGTGCTATTTTGGGCTTCCGCCTGGATTTTACCTACCCAAATTTAAACGCTTCTAAAATCCACATGCAGAAGTGTAAATTCAAAAGTCTGGTATAATTAAAAAAAACACCTTTGAATTTTCATAAACACTGTTGAAAGTGATTAAAATAATTGTATATGTTGTCTGTTAATAAACCCCTCCAAAAAAAGAGGTGCTTTTTTTGTAAACTCAAATTTGAAAGTGTAACTTTTAGGTTCTGTGTGGTCTAGGTTGCTGTAATTAAATTGTTAATTTTTTAAATGGTTCCTGCACATGTCAGTAATTGTAAGAAAAAAGAAAAAAGCCTCTATCATAATCTATGCAAAAGTTATTCTATTCCGACTGATGAAAGATTGGAATCACTTATAGGAGTATTGGGCCAGTACGGACCTTTAAAATTTAAAGAATGCGGAAGTAAATGATGCCACGGATATGTGTGTGTGTGTGTGTTTGTACTGCAAACGACATTTGTGTGAGACTCATTATACCAGAAAGGCTTGAATAAACTCCACCACGAATACATCAAATAAACTTACTTGGGATTTTTGACGAATGAGCTGTATTTCAGCTTCATCTGTGTCTGTCTCTATCACTGACTGCTGTTTATCCGACGTAACGCATGATAAGAAGGCTGTAGGAACGGTGGACAAAGAGAAGCAGCTCATTTGCATTTAAAGTCACAGGCTACATTAACAGCTCCACTGTACGCAGACACCAAATGGGCAGATTCTGAAGGCTTTAATAAATAATCTGATGGGTAATTTGAGCTGAAACTTTCCAGACACATTCTGGAGACACTAAAGGCTTATCTTAAATCTTGTAAAGGGGGTAAAATAGCTGCCCTTTAACATATTTTACACGTGTATAACATACACACACACACACACACACACACACACACACACACACAGACACACACAAAACTGGATTTCTGGGTCAAAGTAGAATTTTATTTACAGAATGACAAACATGTTTTCTACAAGTCGAATAAGAAAAAATGCAGTCATTCTGTGTGTGCTTTTAACGCCTTTTGTATTATTCATAATTGAATGGCATTTAATAAATCCCGACATTTGACCTCAGCAAGACATTCTCTCAAATTCAAAGTCAAAAACACAAAATAAGCGTTACATGGAAAGATTTGTACACATTTTGCTGATTCTTGGATAATCGGGAATAAATAGAAGATTTACATTTTTTATAGGTTTACTTCATATGAAATGTGATATCACATACTCGTGTTATGTGTACCAAAAATATTGTACAAATATTTAAAATTCCCAGGAAACACTCAGTTTTATATTCTCTTTAAGAACAGGGGGAAAAATATTTTGTGTCATTTGAAAAAAAAATCTAAATTAAGGTCAAATATTTAAATATATGCAATAAAACCAGGCCACATGGCAAATAAGTTACTGTTAATGTCTTCCGATTATGCAAATCTTGAACATGAATGTTTAATGAAAATGTAATGTAATGATAAAACAAAATAAGGGTGTGAGTGTTTAGGGTGATGGGTGTCAGTTTGTGTGCTGAATGATGTTTGTGTGTTGATTTTAGAGCATAGCTTTGGTCTCTCCTTCAGCTGTGGCTCTCTGCTTATCTTTCTTTTTGATTTGATACAAACAAATGCCCAAGAACAAACCTGAAACATCACAAAAAAATCCATCTCAATTAGCTTCTTTTTACTATAAATATTTCAAAAAAGGGAAAAAAATCAAAAATTTTTCTTACCAATGACGCCGAATACTCCTGCCAGGATGCCGATGGTGCTGCCCATGCTTAGTTTCCAGCTGTGAGAAGCTGGCTCGATGTAACAGTAGCCCAATTTAGTGCAGTTACAAATACGCACTAAGAGAGAAAAGGAAATCAATCCCAGCTTAGATATCATGTAGGATCATACAGTAAGGTAATGTTCCATATGAAAAAACATGATTAAAAAAATCCTTTACCATCAAACTTTTGTGTGATGCCAAGCCCAGCGTTGTCTAAGACGTTGATAGGAACAGTGACGTTCTGTTCACTTGAGGGTTTCTTCTTCAGGATCAGTTTCGCTGAGGTTCCTGCAGGTGCACAAACAGGTTTAATAACCCACAGCTGTACATTTCACCACCTTGGAATTAAAAGGTTCTATCTGCATTCTGAATGATTTGAGATGTTGAGCTTTAAAGTTTTTACATTCCATATAGCAAACAGTATGTGTGTAACATTAGTTTTTTTTTAAAATAAAAAGTCTTAAAATGTAAAAAAAACGTATAAAAACACAACCCATAATGTAAATAAGTTGTCATTTAATGAGAATATGTCAATAACTCTATTTTGACAAAAATGTCAGATACTGTAGAACCTTGTCATTCTAAGGTGACGATTTTCAGAACTTGCAAGTATGTTTTCTGCAAGCCCTGCTGATTGAAAACTTTTTGACTAGTGTTATGAAAGGTGAACGAGGCATGAAAAGCATGCAATTTTTATAAGTGTCAAGATGGCAGCGTTGTGTTAAGGCAGCAGTTTTGGAGGTGTTTTTTTGTACACATACAATTGAACAGATTGACCACGCTTTTTAGACATTTTTTTAAGGAAGATGATATAACGTGATGTTTGTGAATGTACACTACTAGAGTGAATTTTGTTTTACTATGTGTATAAAAGCTCCTTTTATTTAATTGAAAATACAATTAAAACTGCAAAATTGTGAAATAATATTGCATTAAAGTTTAAATTTCAATGTTTTCTGTCATACAGAGCTGAATTCTCAGCATCATTATTCTAGTCATCAGTCAGCCTCACACAATCCTTCAGAACAATTATTTTTTGTTCCCCTTCGGGGGGAACTTCAGCACTATAAGTGGATTTGATTGTAAAATCCACGCATTGGGAGGTTCGGTTCAGAAGCTACTCGTCTGAAAGAGTATTGAACGGGCCAATTAAGAATGAATTGGCAGCGCAAGCCTGCGCAGGTGAGCGGCATAAGCAATCAACTGAGTATATAAGCTCACCTGGCGCCAGCAGACGCTATCCTTTTCGCTTCAGAGACTTTCTGATCGAGTCGATGAGGGTTCCTCCTGCTGTGACCAGCGATTCTGAGCGAACGAGAGCATTCTCCCGGTCCAGAGTGTGTACACGCAGTGGCAGACGGTCGAGCTGGGTTTCTCCCTTGCCTGGCGTTCTTTGGGTCCGGTCCTCCAGAGCGGTGCGTATAAAGTTGCAAACTTCACAGAAAGAGCAACACAGTCGTGCAGCACGTCCTTATCAGGACGGCGCTCCGACTGTGCGTTTCTGGATGCGGTGGTTTCCTGTCCTCGGATGATGGGCGCGGGCACTGTGTTACATGTCTGGGGGTCCAGCATGTTAATGCGCTGCTCGCGGGCAGTTCATGTCGTCATTGCGATGCCATGACTGTTGCGCAAGATCGCGGTTAGCCTTTGCAAAAGGGCGAACCACCCCAGTTGTCCCCTGCTCTGCAGCGGGCACTCGGGCAGATCTGAGGGTTTCAGCGAGAGATAATCCGTCGCCCACGGGCCCGCGGACCTCCCGCTCCTCTAAGCGCTCCATCCAAGCTTCGGGCGGGGGAAGCGATCCGTCTAACAGATGGTAGCCCTTACGCCCGATGACACCGGAGACCAGATGTCCACCGCGGCATCGGAGGGTGGGCTTTCATTGTCCGATGATCCAGACCCGCTCGCCCCCTTCGGGCTGGTGAGCGCTGTCACTACGGACCCTGAAACGGACATGTTAGCCGTGCTTTCCCGGGCTGCTTCGGCCGTGGGTTGGAGATGGTTTATCCCCCAGCTCCGCGGCCGGACCGACTAGAGGGGCGTTCCCTTCTTCCCGGAGGTGCACAGTAGGCTCACGCGGTCTTGTAAAGCACTTTTTTCTGCTCGTGCTGCGTGTTCCTCCACCCTAACCACTCTTGACGGTGAAACAGCCAGGGGGTATGTGGCGTTTCCTCAGGTTGAGTGCGCGATGGCGGTAAATCCGCGCGGCGCCTCTTCTTGGCGGGTTCGCCTCGTCTCCCATCCAAAGCCTGTAAGTTATCTTCCTCCCTCGGAGCTAGAGCTTACATAGCTGCGGGCCAGGCTGCTTCCGCCTTGCATGCGATAGCCACCTACCAGCGCTACCAAGCGCAGGCGCTGGCCGAGCTGCACGAGGGTGGGTCCAACCCAGGCTTACGAGCTTCGCACCGCCGCCGACTTAGCTCTTCGGACTACTGAGTCCGCTGCGTGTGCGTTGGGGAGGACGATGTCCACATTAGTGGTCCAGGAGCGCCACCCCTGGCTGATATGCGCAAAGTCGACAAAGTCCGCTTTCTTGACTTCCCCATATCCCCAGCCAGGTTCGGCGACACTGTCTGTGAATTCACCCAGGAATTCAAGGCGGTGAGAGAGCAGTTGGTGGGTGATGTCTTATCGGCGGTCCGTAGCCCGCTCCGCCCGCCGTGCCATTCATACCTGCTCCTCGCCGAAGGCGCCCGCCTACGAGAGCTGCTCCGCCCCCGCACACGCCTCAGGCGAAGCGAGCGCGTCGGGCACCTCGGAAGCAGGCAGCCCCCCTGCCCAGAACGCCGCTAAGTCCGGCAACGGACCGCGAAGCGCCCCTGGGACAGGCCATCTGGAGAAGAGGGAACTTGCTCTTTCCCCGCTGGAGGGCGGGGCCCCATTTCCAACGGCACTTTTTACTGCCATGAAAACATTATGAAAGGGCACTTTTCACTTCCCCAGATGTGACAGCCCGAAATCTGCCAGTCTGGGACGCTATGCTTTCTAGCTTGCAGATTCGGTGCGTTTCGCCAGTGGCTCACGAGCGCTGGGAGGACGGTCTCCTTTCTCCCACCCCTCGAGCCTCCCCTCCGGAGCTCGGGTTTGGAGTGAGAGCAAATATCTCACCTCCAGCTTTTCCGTGGGACCCGCGAGCTTCCCGGATCAGCACACCCACTCCGCGCTGCCCCACTGCTGGTACGTCAGCGATTGTAGCGATGAGTCCATTAGCGAGAGCTCTGCCTGCCTGGTTAGCGCGGGCCAGCTCTTCGCGGTGGCTCATACGCACAATCAAACTCGGCTATGCGATTCAGTTCGCGAAACGGCCCCCCAAGTCACGGGTGTGTATTCACCAGGGTCAGCCCCCTGTCCGCCCCTGTCTTGCGAGAGGAGATTGCTGTCCTCCTGGCGAAGGATGCAATCGAGCCGCTCCCTCCAGCCGAGATGGAGAGCGGGTTTTACAGCCCACGCTTCATCGTGCCCAAAAAGAGCGGTGGGTCACGGCCAATCCTAGATCTGCGCGTTTTGAACCGCTGCCTGCACAAGCTGCCGTTCAGAATGCTCACGCAGAAGCGCATCCTCCGGTGCGTTCGTCCTCTGGGTTGGTCTGCAGCATTAGACCTGATGGACGCGTATTTCCATGTCTCCACTCTTCCTCGCCACCGACAGTTTCTGCGGTTTGCGTTTGAAGGTCGAGCTTGGCAATACAAAGCCCTCCCCTTCGGGCTCTCTCTGTCTCCGCGGGTCCTCACCAAGCCCGCGGAGGGTGCCTCAGCGCCCCTTCGGCTCGCGGGCATCTGCATACTCAATTTCTTTACGACTGGCTGAATTGCCCTCTCTTTTGATTATGCACAGAGTTGATTATGCACAGAGACAAAGTGCTCTGGCACTTCCACCTGTGGGGGTTTCAGGTCAACCGAGAAAAGAGCAAACTCGCCCCCGTGCAGAGGATCTCTTCTCTCGGGCTGGAGCTGGACTCGGTCACCATGGCAGCGCGCCTCTCCGGAGAGCGCGCTCAGCTGATGCTGTACTGTCTGAGAGAGCTCGACAGTAAAATAGTGGTCCCACTGAAACTATTTCAGAGGCTCCTGGGGCATATGGCATCCGCAGCCGCTTCATGCCGCTCGGATTATTCTATATGAGACCACTTCAGCACTGGCTTCACGATCGAGTCCCCAGACGCGCATGGCACGCGCGCGCACACCGAGTCTCTGTTACTGCGCTGTGTCGCCGCGCCCTCAGCCCTTGGAGCGACCCCTCGTTCCTACAGGCCTGGGTGTCTCTAGAACAGGCGTCCAGTCTTGTTGTCGTTTCAGCAGACGCTTCCAACACGGGCTGGGGGGCTGTGCGTTGCGGGCATGCGGCTGCGGACCTGTGGGAAGGTAACCAGTTGCATTGGCATATCGCCTGGAGCTGTTGGCAGTGTTCCTCGCTCTCCACCGTTTTTTTTCCGGTGTTGGAGCGGCAACACGTGCTGGTCAGGACGGACAGTACGGCGGCGATGGCGTATATCAGCCGTGTAGGGGGTATGCGCTCTCGCCGCATGTCTCAGCTCGCCCGCCGTCTGCTCCTCTGGAGTCATCCGCGGCTGAAATCGCTGCACGCCATTTATATTCAGGCAAGCTCAACCGTGCAGCCGATGCGCTCACACGGCAGCCTTGCGTCCTGGAGAATGGAGACTCCACCCCGAGTCTGTTCAGCTGATATGGGCGCGATTCGGGGAAGCCCAGATCGATCTTTTGCTTCCCCCGAGATCGCTCATTGCCAGTTGTTCTTTCCCTGACCGAGTGCTCTCGGCACGGATGCACTGGCTTACAGCTGGCCTCGGGGCACGCGCAATACGCGTTTCCCCCAGTGAGCCTGCTCGCGCAGTTACTGTGCATGGTCAGGGAGGACGAGGAACAGGTTGCTGGTTGCGCCCCTCTGGCTCAACCGGACCTGGATGTCAGAGCTCTCCCTCGCGATAGCCCTCCCCTGGCAGTCCCTTCGAGAGAGCACCTACTCTCTCAGGGACAGGGCACCACCTGGCACCCTCGCTGATCTTTGGAGATTTTTAGACGCGAGGAAGACTTAGGTAACCTCCGATTGCGGTGGCTAATACCGTCACTCGGGCTAGAGCCCCCTCCCCGAGCGCGCCTATGCCCTGACGTGAAGTCTATTCACTGAATGGTGTGTCTCTCGCTGAGAAGACCCCCGTAATTTGCCAGATCAGCGTTGTGCTTTCTTTACGCCGAGAGAAGTTGGAGAGCAGGCTGTCGCCCTCCACACTCAAGGTTACGTGGCTGCCATCTCCGCTCTCATAACGCGGTGGCTGGCAGCACCGTGGGAACGCATAACCTCATCATCCGGTTCCTCAGGGGCGTTAAGCGAATTAATCCACCCCGCCCCCTCTCATGCCCTCTTAGGATCTCGCCCTCGCTACACAAGCCGCGTCAGATCCCTTCGATCCTCGACTCAGTATATTTCTGTCCCTGAAGACAGCTCTGCTGGTCGCGTTGATATCGATTAGAGGGTCGGGGACCCGGAGGCATTTTTCGGTCAGTGACTCGTGCCTGTAATTGGGCTGGCTTCTCTCACGTCCTGAGACCCCGCCCGCGATATGTGCCCAAGGTTCCTACCACTCCGTTTTAATACGAGGTAGTGAGCCTGCAAGCGCTGCCCTCGGAGGAGGCAGACCCAGCCCTTATTTATTGTCCAGTTCGCGTTTTGCGTATTATCCGGACCGCACTCAGAGTTTAGATCATCTGAGCAGCTCTTCGTCTGTTATAGCGGTCGGCAGCAGGGAAGTGCCGTACCGAAATAAGTTCCCACTAGATTGTGGATGCCTTTCTTTCACTATCAGAGCCGAGATGAGCCGCGTCCCCCGAGAGCGCGTGCGCACTCCACTCGGAGCTTCGCATCCTCTCGAGCGCGCGCACGCGGCGCCCCTCTAACAGACATCTGTAGAGCTGCGGGCTGGGTGACACCCAACACATTTGCAAGGTTTTACAATCTGCGAGTGGAGCCGGTTTCCTCAAGGGTATTAGGTAACCCTTGGTGATTGAGGGAACAATTCGGTAGGGTGTTGAAACACGCTTGCTGCGCCATTTTCCCTAACACGGAGATACGTGCGCCTTTTTATCTGTCAGTAAAGTTCCCCGTCAGGTGAGCCCTGCAGATTCCTCCGTGGCCCCCAGCACTGACTCAGCAGAGGAGTCACTTGCTGGCCCACTACGTTGTAGGTCTGCCCGCTGGTCAGCCCGCGTTTTGGGTAAAGGTGCCTGCTATGTGTGGTCCCCACTAGGCGATCCCATATGCTTATTCAGCCACGGTTAAGTCCCCCCCCCCTGGGCGGACCCGTGTCTTCCCTCCCCGCTAACCACTCTTTTGCTATGCGTACTCCCCCTTTTTAGGGCTAGTCCATATGTAAATTCTGCCATCTATCCCCCCTTGGGTAACGGATGGCCTCCGCAGCGTCCTCCCTATCGGGATTGCACGCTTCCCAACGTACTGTCGTATTTTCCTAGAATTATCTAGATGCTCACGACTTCCCAAAAAATATATATAAATCCGTAAAACTTCTGTTGAAGTAGGATAAATTAGGGCCAGGGACACGTTGGAGGACCGCGCCCCCCATGATGTGGGTGCGTCACGCTTGCTTGACTATCTCCTCATCGGGGGTGTTGGTAAGGTGCAGTCATTATGGCGCTTTCAATGGGCTCCCAATGCGTGGATTTTACAATCAAATCCACTTATAGTGCTGAAGTTCCCCCCGAAGGGGAACGTTCGAGGTTACTAAAGTAACCCTTCGTTCCCCGAGGAGGGGAACGGAAGCACTATACTCCGTCGCCATAATGACTGTCCCTTAGCTGTTGAAAGTCTCTTCAGCTTAAAAAGGATAGCGTCTGCTGGCGCCAGGTGAGCTTATATACTCAGTTGATTGCTTATGCCGCTCACCTGCGCAGGCTTGCGCTGCCAATTCATTCTTAATTGGCCCGTTCAATACTCTTTCAGACGAGTAGCTTCTGAACCGAACCTCCCAATGCGTGGATTTTACAATCAAATCCACTTATAGTGCTGAAGTTCCCCTCCTCGGGGAACGAAGGGTTACTTTAGTAACCTCGAACGTTCTCAGACATTAGTAATGATAAACGCTGAACTTTTTTTTCAGATTACTTTTTTTAGGTTTCTTTGATGAAAAGAAAGTTAAAAATAAAATCATAAAAATATTATTTAGTTATGTATTTATTAAAAATGTATTTACATTCACTCTTGGAAAACTTATTGTGTCCTTGATAAATAAAATGAAATAACGTTTTACATTTGGGATACACTGGTAAATTTCGATTGGTACAGTATGATTTTCCACAAAAAAACATGGAGCAGACAAACAGTTGTTAACACTGATAATAATAAATGTTTATTGAGGAGCAGATGATGATATTAGAATGTTTCTGAAGGATCATTTGATACTGAAAATTGAAATAATGATGCTAAAAAGTCAGCTTTAAGCTTAGAAATTGTAGCTATTTATTTATTTATTATTTTTTTATTTTAAACTACATACAAAATAATAATATTTCACAATTTTACAGTTTATACAGTATTTTTCATTAAACAATAAAAGGCTGTGTGAGCAGATTAATTATAAGAAAATTAAATCATACTGATCCAAAAAAATGTTAAAAAAAACTGATGAAAAAACATCTGATGTTTGTAAATACTGTTGATTCCAAAACATTATATATAATCAAAGTCAATGGCTTCCAATTAACAACATTCTTTAAACTATCTTCTTTTGTGGTCAACAGAAAAAAGAAAATGTGTAAAAGATTGGATCCATCACAACACGAACTATTGCTTTACTGTGATAAAATCTCATGCTTCTTTAAAAGACATTTAGACCCATTTACATTCTGTAATACTAGTTGTGTCACATCACATAATGTAAGAGAGCTGCTTAGAAAATCCTTGATATCTCAGGACTCAATTAAAATATATAAAAATTCCCTGACATTCATGTCTGACTTTTTAAAGTTCCATGATATTCTAGAAATTCCTGCATTGTTAATTTTTTTTAATTACTTTGGTCTCTTTTGCTTTTCATTAAACATTTGTATTTTGTAGAGCTGAGTGATATAGTAACTTCTTCTCTGTGTGTGATACACTTTGCATGCTAATGAAGCATTTTTGCAGAAGTATAAGTTTCCTGCCGCTGGCTGGAAAGATAGAGCAACATCGATATCTGAAAATAACTTTAACTTCTAACTTTGCTTCCTTGTTGAAGAAAAGATGTGCTGAAACTAGGGGTGTCACGATTTCGATTTTTAATCGAAATCGATCGAAATTTATGCTCAATTTCAATTATCGAATCAAAAAATAGAATCGTCGATGCTGCCACGCCCCCATGTCACGTCAGCTTGGCTTGCCAAGTGGGAAAAAACAGGCTTGTTGAAGTGTTTGTTAAACTGCAGATACAGGAGACCCGTCGACAGAGCTTAAATCCTCTCCTCTTTCAATGAAGTCGCCGGTGTGTAAGCATTTTGGATTTCCAGTGAGTTATGTTGACAACGTTCGTGTTGTCGACAAAAAAAAACACAGTTTTGCAAGCTCTGCTATGTACGTATTAGGGTTCATCCGATAGACAACACCGGCATCACGATCCTCCACCCGCCCCCGTTGCAAATCCGCTCGCGAAAAGTACACACTCAGGCCCTGTTTACACTCTCTTTGTTTTTAAATGGCATTTTAGAACGACAACGATTTGACATCCACAGTGGCGTGTAGCATTTCTAAGCAGCCCTCCTTCCTCTCTACCTCTGACACGTACACACACACACAGACACAGACGCACACAAACAGCCATGGGCTCGAGACAGCGGGTTCAGGCAGTCAGAGGATCAGTAGACTGCTTCAGTCTTTCACTCACTTGTACTTAGTCATTTTAGCGAACACCTCAGATACTGTTGGCTGGTTGGTTGTGCGTCTTTTTTTACCGACGCCATTATAACGACACAGATCACTGTCTATTCACAAGTCCCGCAGAAAAAGTGATTGACAGGTGGTAATTATGTGTGTATCTTGCCTTTATTCATTTACTGTATGATTTGATTATGGGTAAAACAAAGACCACGCAGGTCAGGTAGTTTAAACGGTAGACTACAAATAATTAATTGGTCATTAATTAACTAATTATTCATAATCGAAAATCGAATCGAATCGTGAATTTAGAATCGAAAATGTAATGGAATCGAGGATTTGGAGGATCGTGACACCCTTAGCTGAAACTGAACTTTGCAGTTGAGAAGTTTTATGCTTTTAACTTGAGCAAAGAATTTGTAGAAAAGAGGAAGTATGTGTGGGTGCGGGTGCCAGAGGACTGCAGAATGATTGACAAGTTAAGAATTCCAAACCTTTTAATGTAATTGTGTATAAATACTGGAGTCTGGGAAATGTCGAATGGTTGCGAACCTTCCGAATATAATTCTTGGGTAACACTTTACAATAAGGTTCATTAGTTAATGCATTTACTAACATGAACTAATCATGAACAACACATGTACAGCATTTATTAATCATAATTGAACATTTACTAATGCATTATTAACATCCAAGTCCATGCTTGTTAACATTAGTTAATGCACCATGAGTTAACATGAACTCACAATAAACAACTGTATTTTCATTAACTAACGTTAACTAGCATGAACAAATACAGACGTAAATGTATTGTTCATTGTTATTTCATGTTAGTAAATGCATTAATTAACATTAACTAATGAACCGTATTGTAAAATGTGATCAATTCTTGTATTGTATTGGTGTTCTCTAACCCAGAGCTCTGTTATTGAACTATTTACTTGTATCTAATAAATAACTAATATTTTTGACATTGAAGAAAAATTTTTATTGGACACGCATGGAATGGCTAGATATTCCAACAACATCCTTTTTCGAATCAACCTAGGAATTTGGGGAATGTCTTGATTTTTAAGCTTTGTTTCAAGCTGTTCACGTAGTGGCAATAAAAAGTTGAGTATTCATAAACACAGCATTCAAGCATCAATCATCACCTGCTGTATGACCAGATTTCAAGCTTTATAGATGAAAGTAAATTAAATAATATAAATAAAAACCATTTAAAGTCATCATGAAACGAAAGTTAAGATGTGCATTTTTTTCTCTATCGTAAAGTACATCTACTTGAAATGGTCTGAAATTAGAAAAAAAGTAGTGCGGTGCCTGATTTTCTCCTTTGGTAACTGATTGGATAAATGGAAGCTGTGTGTCGCTAACAAAATGAAAAATGATTGACGAATGGATAAAGGCAAAGCAGAAACGACACACGCTCTCATAGTCACGCCCTAAAGGTATTCTATGTGACCAGATGTAAAGAAAAGTCGTTTGGAGGGTTATATATGATTGAAGATTTTAAGAGCAATTAAATTTTTACAAAATAATGAAATGCACAGGATCCTTTATAACATGCACTATGTACAGATAAAGAAGAGTACACTTTGATTGCATTGGAACTTTAATTATACTGTACATCTTAAAATACCCGTTTTAAAACTTTTACATAGACTGTTTATTACACCTGAGGTTACATAAAATGAGTCCTGGTCTGTCTGAGCTGTGTTTCAAATCGGACATTGGATCTTTCAGTCTTCGTATGTGGAGTTGTCCTCTTGTACAGCAGTTGTGGGACTTGATTAGGCTTCAGCTCAACTTTTCATCTTTACTCATCTCATCTCATTTTTAAATGGATGGGTCTTACTGGGTCTCAATGATGATGTACCTTATAATTTTCGAAACAGAGACCTTCTACTGTACATATTTTGGTTTACCTTGCTCAAAATGTATCCTTGTAAAGTAGATTAATGAAAAAAACCCCAGATAAAAAAATAGCTGCTTGAACATCTCCACAGCTATGATGAACAAACCCTTTCTATTTGATCTGAACTCTTTTCTTTGATTATCTAGAAACCTCTATGTTTCTCAGACTGAAAGCTTGCCTGTTAGACTCAGCCTGGACAAAAGAAATGTTATCTGCCTTTTTGTAAAATAATTTAGCATTTTATGCTCTTATTTTTTTAAATAATTTATTTTATTTTATTTGTTTGTTTGTTTATTTATTTAATTACAATTTAATTTTATTTATTATGTTTGTATACATTATATAAATGACATGAATAATAGATATTATCTTATTATTCAATGTAAATTTGTGACATGTTTTTGCACTAAAAACTTTTAATAAAAAAGTATTTGGAAATAAATAAATAAATGAAAATAGCGCTTTTAATAAGTCATAGACTGAACCAAAGATCTGCTCACCATCCACAGGTTTGATCTCAAAGTTTTGTGATTTTCGGCTGATGGCGAACGTGAAGGGCTCTCCGTAGGGGTCTGCGTCCTTATCCATAGCAGTGAGGGTCAAGGGGGTCATGTCCTGAAGGCAGATGAAGCCCTGTGTCTTCTGGAGTTTAGGGTAGTTGTCGTTTACATCCTGCAGATGAATGTCCACCTTCATCTCAGCCTCCATCTTGCTTCCCTCTGAAAAGAAAAGACATTGGTTTTTAAACTGACCAGATGACATTCGCCTGCATCAGAGCTCTGCTGGTTTCTGACCGGTCTCATAAGCGGTGATTGTGAGAGTGAAATGATCCACTGTCTCTCTGTCCAACGCTGCTTTAGTCTTCAGCTCTCCAGTGTCAACATTCAGCTCCAACCACTTGTGTTCATCTCCTTCCATCTTAAACCTAGCAAACAGAACATTTCAGGTCAGTGATTAATAAATAGCAGTACTAAACTGAGGAACCAGGCTAGAGGTATTGCTGGAGATAAAGTTGTCAGAATGCTATAAAAATATGAGATGTAAAAAGCCTTTTAAAGCTACTCAATAAAGTTATAGATTCTGAAGTGTTTTTTTTTTTGTTAAAGTGATGAATGGGTTATTTCATCACGAATTGAAAATTCTGTCAACATAAACTCACCTTTTATTCGTTTCACTTTCTTTATTTCTGTTTCAGGTTATATTTGAGAAAGTGTTTTTCCTACTAAGGATGCCAATGAATAATATCCATTCATAATATCTTCCTTTGTGTTTAACAGAAAAAAAGAAACTCTTCAGGTACAATACAGTTGAGGGTGAGTAAAATAATTTTTTGGCTGACGTAACACTTAAAATTTTCAAAGTTGTCATATTGTTCATGTGGAAAAAAAGATCAGGGGCCTCTTGTATCAAAGCTGCGTACCAACAAAAACGTTGCGCAAGCCAGGATTCACACTCATGTTTGGATTTATTATTGATGAAATTACGGTGAGAATGTGCGTTGGTCCATGCCAACTTTATGTCTGGTGTACGTGTATTTCTTGTGTGTGTTTGTTTTGTTTCCATTGGCGACTCATAGAGGCAATTAGGTTAAATTGCACACTACAAAGTATGACAGCAACACATGTGAAAAACATTGCTATTCATTTATAATTGATAAAAAGGGTAATTAAAATTTTTTTTTTTTTTTACCAATTATGTGATTTAGAACATATAAAAGCATTTGCATATGTATACAACCTTTAGTCTATGGCAATGGGAGTGTTGGCCTTATTTGAGGACATTGTCAATGATCGAATCCAAAGGGAAACTGGCTTATTAGCCGTTTCAGATTTCCAAGAGCTATACTCTTTTGGAGCTCTGTGCTGGTTTGGGTCCAAATTTGGAAAGAGAGATAGTGAGGAGGCTCCAAGGTGGCAGGGTGCGCAATGGGTGGCTTCTTGGAGAGTGATGTATTTAAAGAAATTATTTCAGCTAAGTTTGTTTATTTAATTTTATTGAGCGTAATTATTTAACTGCATATCAGGAGGTCACGGTTATCCATTTAAGACGTGGCTGTTAACCCCCCTCAACAACCCACTAACTGACCAAAAGTGCAGAAAAAATGATGCCCATTCTCACACTCGGTCAGTTGTAGAGCGGGTGATTGGGCAGCCAATATGCTGGTGGCACTGCCTTGATAAGAGCGGAGGGGTGCTGCTATACCGCCCTAACAAAGTGTTCCTCTAATACACAGGTGTCAAACTCAGCTCCAAAAGGGCCGCAGCTCTGCACAGTTTAGTTCCAACCCTAATTAAACACACCTGATCAAACTAATAGAGTCCTTCAGGCTTGTTTGAAACCTAAAGGTTAGTGTGTTGGAGCAGGGTTGGAACTAAACTGTGCAGGCCTTCGGCCCTCCAGGAATTGAGTTTGACACCTCTGCTCTAATACATCTGTGTCTCTCACAGACATGGATACTGACGGATATTGAGGTAACTCTCTCCTCAAAGAGTGTTAGTTCAGCATCACCCTTTCCCTTACCTGTTTGGTCCACACTTTGACAGTGCCCCGATGTTCCCCTCCTAATCTGCACCTTTACACCGGACCTTTTTTTTTTAAACAATTCGCTCACAGTTCGATGTTTAGACTCCACTGCATTAACCGCGTCAGCTAAACTCTCCCACCCTATTTTTTTTTCTTTTGTTATTAATTCCGGAGGACAAACTTGCAAATAACACGTTTTTTCTCTGTTCTACCTCTGACAGGATCACCTCCAATTCACATTCTGTGAAGTTTCTTTTCTTGCTTGCTTTTGTCTTTGCTTTTTCGTATGGTTTTGCCAAAGTGGAATCATTAGCATATTTATACAGGGGAGGAGGCAGGGAGGGGTTTTTGCGCTCGTGCATGTTGCGCAGTGTTTCATTCATGGGAATTTACAGCTTTGTCCGTACACAATGTTTTAGTATAAATTCAATGCAAGTCTTTGTACATGAGGCCCCAGATGTTCCTGTTGTTTGGATAAATTCAAAATCCAATTAATGGAGAACATGATCATGTTGTTTTAGAGCATGAGTGATCTATTTAAAGTTATTATTTTGACATAAAGGCTTAGTTTACCCCAATATAATCTCACAAAATCAGTCATAAGGGTCAATTTTAGGGTATTGAGATTTATAAACCTGCAGCTGAATAAATAATCACCTTGTTGATGTATGGTTTGTTAGTATAGACTAATGTTGGCTGTGATAGAAATTAACACAAAGGGTTACAAATAAAAAGGGTTCAATAAAAATCTAAATGTTTAGAAAATTACCTTTAAAATTGTCCAGATGAAGTTATCAGCAATTAACATAGTATATTACTAGTATACTATAGTTTTTATATAGTTACAGTAGGAACATGACCTTTATCATTTTGGCATAAAATAAAAATCTATAATTTTGACTATCGTATCAACATGTTCTTGTGCAAAACAAGATTGTTTTGTGCTCCAGTATAATATAAAAACCAAAACAAAGCTCTCTCTCTCTTCAATAAAAAAGAAGACTCTCAAGTCTCAAAAAAAGTAGACAAAAAAAAAAAGCACAGCATTACTTGATAGTCTTTCCCTCGGGATCCTTGGCTTCAGCTTTCATTAGTAGGGTTCCAACCGTGATGTTTTCTGGCACATTGACATTAAGCCCCTCCACCTCAAACTTTGGAGGCTCATCCACGTCTACCAGCTCAATGACAACAGATGTAGTGGAACTGTCATTATATTCCACTCCTGCGATCAGGGGCTCGGGATTACGGGCATCAATCTTAAGATTGTAGACGCTCTGGAGCTCATAATCCAGTGGCTGACGATTGAGAATATGAAAACAAAGACATAAAAAAAAGCATGATGAATGTACAGGTTTTGCACTCTGAAAAAGGATCCTTATCATAAGTAGAGTGTTGATACCTGAGCGATGTAGACTCTGCCCTCTCCAGTCTCTTCATCAACCTCAATGGCGAAGAGGTTCTGAGGGTCTCCAGCTGTGATGTGATACTCCACTCTAGAGCTTCCTGTTCCTGTATCATCCGCATCTGTGGCTTTAATGTTGAGCAAAGTTGTGCCCACTTCAGCCAGTTCGGGAACACTGTAAGTTCCATACTGCGACATGAGACCGAAAAATATCAACAAGCAGAAAGCAAATCAGAGCAGAGATTCAGCAACCTATTGATCGCAGTTTATGTAGGTAGTCAAATAAAAGCACATACATCGTTTTTCTCGAAGATAGGGATCTCATCATTGATGTCGATCACCTTGATGATTGCTTTACATTTCGTGAAGAAAACTACAAACAAGCAGAAACGTTAGGATGAACGTTTCTCTTCATATATTGATATTTTCATTTCATTGATTTTGGTTTGCTGTTTTACCTTGATCAGTCACTTCAAAGGTGAGCTCATACTGAGGCACTTGTTTTCTCTGGAAGTTTTGATTGGCCACTTTGATTTCACCAGTGTTTGGGTCGATGGAGAACATTTTGTCACTTGGCTTGGTGGGTGTCTGGCTCCGGAGAGTGTAGGTTAAAGCTGAGCTTAGTGTACCCTCTTTATCATTGTCATGAGCGGGCAGATGACCAATCGAATTACCTACACATGCATATTATTATTGTTAATAATGTCAATGAAGGAATGGAGCAAACTGTTAATAATAAAAGTGGATTCAAAAGTCTGAGACCACAAATCTGAGATTCAAGATGTTACTGAAAGCTGGATATGGTAACATTTTAAACACATTATGATAGTAAAACCATAACACTGATCTTATTTGTAATTAGATAAAGAGGACATAACAAATACTATTCAAACAGCCAGTTTTACTATGACAACTATTAGCTTGTGTCAAAGCAAGTCCTCTTTTGGAACAAAAAATACTGTTGGGATCTATATGGAGATAATCTAGGGCCATAAATACTTGTAAATTAAAAGAAAGTTTTGCAAACAAAAAATAAAGTATTGAGCTAAAAAAAATAATATAAATAAACAACAAATGCAAATCTCCAAAAATTACAAAGCGAAAATTAATTTGACAAACAAATATAATTTTGCTAACAAAAATAATGAACTGCCAAGGAAAGTTTTGAAAAAAATAAAATTGACATTTGCTTAAAAAAAAAAAAAAAAAAACAAGCAGTGCAAAAAAAACAACAACCAATATTTGCAAAACATTTTTCATAGCATTGCCTCTACAAAACCAAACATTACAAGGGAACTTGGTTGTTTACGGCAGGCCCAGACCTACTGGGCTGTAAGACCACTTTGGTGATACTGTGTCTCCAGGTGATGACGTTGCTTAAATGGATACAGGTATGTGTCTGCCGCAAATGCCCAAGTTCCCTTGACTCCGCCTCCTTTTCAAATCAGGGCCACAAAGTGAAACACACAGAAGTGTGAAGTGCAAAGTGAAAACAGCATCACAAACTCACGGTTGACTTAAAAGCAAATCAAAATAAGCATTGAAATTGACTGGACGTGTTTTTTAAAGGCAATGCTATAAAAATGTTTTGTATATATACAAACATTATTATGAAACTGAAAAAAATTCCTTCCACATACTTCACCATTGCAGTTTCTAGGTAAAATGAACACTACGGTGCAGTATGACACCAACAAATTGTGTTTCTTTTCACACTAATGATATTAGCAGGGAGATATTGTCAACAATATTTATAGAGTTTTTTTTTTCTTTTACTTTCATCAAATGGTGAAGTTTGTTCCTTTCCACTGTCGCCACTGGCTTGCTTGGTTTAGGACTAGTGGCGTTGCGCATCGATTGAGATGCTCTTTAGTGTTTGGCTTTCAGCAGTGACATTTACATTTACAGTAAACTGAACTAGCTGTACATCAACTGTTAAAACTAGACTGAATTAATTTCAATTTACTAGAAATTTATCTATGTTAAGCTGCTTTGACACAATCTACTTTGTGAAGTAGAACATACGCGCTATAGAAATTAAGATGAATTAAATTAATAAATGATCATTTTTTCAAGGTAAAACAAAAACGACACAACTGTAGACAGCACCCCTCTAGTGGAAAGGGCATCTGAAATGTGCAACTAAATCTTAATGTACCTGAAGAAACATATTTTACATTTTGCAAAAAAAGTAAGGAAGAGATGCGTATTTCCAATTAGCATGGGAAACATGGTATTGCATGGTAAAAGCATGGTAAACTGCATTGTTTAGTAAGTGTAGCCCTAAGAATTTAGATCTAAAAAAAAATTGTTCTATCATATGATACTACAGGGGTGTTGCGCCAACCTGATTTCACCAAGTAGGACATGATCCTGGATTAACATCTATGTTGATCCTGGAACAACATTCCAATGATTTATTCATTTATTATTTCTTTTTCTTTTTGGTTTAGTTCCTTTATTAATTTGGGGTCGCCACAGCGGAATGAACCGCCAACTTATCCAGCATATGTTTTACGCAGTGGATGCTCTTCCAGCTGCAACCCATCTCTGGGAAAACATTCCAATTAGCCAATCAGAATTAAGGCATATGTTTACCGTTCATGTTAAGTTTGGGCTTACAATTAAGTTTATGCACTTCTACATGATTGTTATTTAACTATTATCTCTTTGATTTTGGGAATAATGTATTGTTATGGTTTGGTTAAAGGGTAGGGAATAGGTAAGAATTACATTTTTAAACAAACATTTTCCGGCAAATTCATGACATGCAGGGGTGTTGAGTGCTTAATTTTGATTCTATAACATAGACTAGTTTTCACTAACACACATCTTAAGCTCTTTAAATTAAATTATCTAAACAATCTCTGTTTAATAAACAAAGCTTTACCATAATAATTAACAAAACATTGATTTATTAGAAACTAATGCACACCCATATCATGTCATGCCTGCATTACTACCTCAGATCTGTTTTTTACACCCCTCCCATACACATCTTTAAACTGATGCAAATAAAGTATGTGTGTAAATAGTCTGACATCATTACCTACGGGCTCCTTTTCCTGCACCTCAAACAAAGCTTCATCACATATAGGAGGGTTGTCATTCTCATCCTGCACCAGCACAGGAATCTCCATGGGTTTTTCCAGCTCCACACCCTGTTCATCTTCTGCTATGACTACCAGTATGTACTAAAACACAAACATATTCAGGTTTAAAATTCAACACTCAATGGTTATTGCAGTTTTTAGTCTGGTATGTATGATTTCTCTCTTCCAGTGCAGCTTTGCAAGCTTTTCCTTTACCATTTCTTTCTCTTCTCTGTCCAGTGGACCGGTAACATAAATGTCTCCATCCTGATTGATGGTGAAGGGGAAGGAAAGTATTTCTTTCTGTTCCAGTCTGTACAGTGCAGTGGGATTATTTGCTCTCATCTATAACAATAATAAAAAAATGTTAAAAAGAAACACAAAAATAGCGCTTGAAAATAGAATCTTCTTCTGCTAACCTTAATACATAGATATATAAACTAGATATCGCATACCGACCCTGAGCATGCGTCAATAGCGCTGCCACGTTTGTACAGTGCTCCCAGGACAAATGTCATTCAGCTGCACTAGTCAAGACTTTAGCGCTGTGTACGGGTGTAGTAACAAACAAAACCAAGCACAAAGGCAGAACATTTCATAGGTAAGATTTAGTTTTTTTGTATATTTCAAACTTTTGTGCTAAACAAATACGGATGATGATACAGTCTTTGTGCACTGATCATAAGGAAGGTAGCACACCTAACTCACACTAAATACCAGATATGCTAGTTTTGTTGAATTAAATCAGCAAACAATGTAAATGAAATATGACAACAAGAGGCTGCGGTGCTAGAAACTTGTATTAGTTTCGGCTAAGTGAATCTCGTTCATAACGGAGATTCATTCACAAACGAATCGCTCCCTCCGTTAAAATGAGAAGTAAAAGCAGGGGAGGGAGGGGTGTTTCAGGACTCCGGATTACATCAGATTTTATAGGGAGGGAGGATATTGCATTTCCATGCACACAAACATATGCTCTTTGTCAGCAATGCTCGTGCGATCACTTATCCATTAATGTAGAAAAGTGATGTAAAATTATAATTTATGTCATTAAAAAAATATTTGCATACTGACCACAGGGAAAACTCTAATATATATATATATATATAGGAATGCGTCAATAGAGCCGCCATTTTAGTACAGGGTAGGGCTCCTTTGAAATGAACGTGGGACCAAGGTTCAGTAGAGGACTGTGCCCATCCAGAACCAGAGATATACACACAAATACACACACACACACACACACACACACACACACACACACACACACACACACACATATATATATATATATATATATATATATATATATATATATATATATATATATATATATATATATATATATATATATGTGTGTGTGTGTGTGTGTGTGTGTGTGTGTGTGTATTTGTGTGTATATCTCTGGCTCTGGATGGGCACAGTCCTCTACTGCACCTTGGTCCCACGTTCATTTCAAAGGAGCCCTACCCTGTACTAAAATGGCGGCTCTATTGCCGCATTCCTTCCAATCGACAACAATAGCATAGGCGACATCCAATGTAAATATCTATGACCTTAATATAGAGAATATAGCATAGCATAGTATAACATTACATTTTGTAACTAGTGTAGCGTGGCAACATAATGTAACTTAACATAGCATTACATGGGATAACATTACGTAACATAGCGTAGCAGCCAAACTTAACATAACATAGCGTAGCATAACATAACAACGTAACATAACAGTGTAATGTCGCACATAACATAACATGACATAACATGACATAACATGACATAACATGACATAACATAACATAACATAACATAACATAACATAACATAACATAACATAACATAACATAACATAACGCTCCAAACTTACTGTGGCAAGATACATAGGGTATTCCTCATCTGTATTTTCTCTAATGGTGATTGGTCCAGGACTGACCCAGAGGTTTTGAAGGATGGCTATATTGACCCGTGTCGTACTGCTCAATGAGTTCACAGCGTTGCCTCCCAAATCCTCAGCCCGAACAATCAGTGCATAGTCAGGATCCTGGAGAACATTCACTGTTCTTCTTTCTGTTCATGCCAAAATAAAACACTGGACTGGTTATTATTTAATTATCATCTAACATGGTTGTTGAGCAGCTTTCATGAGTGGTTCAATTTTATTTTCCAAAAGCGGCGTGAAGCCAACTGTTTAAGCCTCTTTTAACCACGGTGTTCCTGTTCTGTTTGGAATCTATATCATTATTTTTATTCTGGCTGTAAAGAATTGCATTTTTAAGGTTTCCCATAAACTCGTGGAGAAATATAAAGAAACTAACTGAACAGACCTGCACATATCTGTCAGTAGTGTGATGATTATTGTTTTGAGCTGGTAATATGGATGCTGAATGTTGAAGTTATCTGGGTCAAATCCAGCTTCGTTTCTGAGGCTGCAGTAATCTGCACTGATGAACACAGTTAATCACTGCGCTCTTCTTTAAAGCACGTGTCACGTTTCACACACCAGAGTGATTCTAATCACAGAAGTGGTCATTCACAGACATTAATAGAGCCGTTTAATCTGTGAGTGTACGAGAGCGATCTAATCAGCATCCCATTTTAAATTAAATGTTCTGTCCTTCATTATTGTCTGATTTGCTTAACATCATCAAACTGAGAAGAGACATGGATACTGTTCCATTTGGTCCATTTTGGAAATTCCTAAACTGTATCAGAATTACATACTATACACTTATCGTATGGATCTTGTACTTAATAAATTTTACAAGACTATTTTGTCATCCAACATAAGAGTCCCTTCACTAGGAAAGAGGTAACAGTCGAGTGCATGAGGTTTTCAAAATTGCACAATTTTAATGGTTTCCATTTCATGGTTAATTAAGTGTTTCATCAAGTGCAATTTTTCTATTCAAAGTTTTCTTTGTGAACCCACTACTCTGACTATTTTCAATAAAAATGGAATAGAATATTGCAGTGTTTCAAAACCCACGTTCCTGGAGAACCACCAACACTTTATGTTTTGGATGTCTCCTTTGTCTGTCACACCCATTACTGGTCTTTTTAGTTTCTGCTAATGAGCTGACGATCTGAATCAGGTGTGTGTGGTTAAGGAGTCATGGAAAATAGGCAGAGCTGGTGGTTGTCCAGGAATGTGGTTGAGAAAGACTGGAATATTGTATATGGATGAAAATATACATATAGAGTTTACTGCGAGGATCAGCTGATTTGAACTCTATATGCAGTAAAACACCAGCAACTTTTACTCCTTTTCATGCAAAATGTCAGTTAATAAAGACTGTGGTGTCACTTCAAAACATTTTTATTTAGTGTTTCTAAATAAATTTGCAAGCCTAATGCCAAATTGAGCTACATAAAAGAGCTTCTATAGTAATCCCCACAATACAACATAATCATGATACTTTATTATTGTGATTTTAAATGAATCATTTGAATTAATTAAATTAATTGCGACATTGTTCAATATATTGCAGTTTACATTTTTCAATTATCATATTTTACTAATTTAAAAAGTCCCCAAAGGAAAACTTTGGCAACATATGTTGTAACTAAATACCAACATTTCTCCGTTTGTTTATCACACTTCAATATTATTGCAAAATGTGATTGACAACTGACTAATACTTTAATGTAAACCAGTCATAAAACAAGTCAACTTATCTGCAATGCCACTATTTTTATATTGCTAACTTACTGCTGTGATATTACTATGATATATTGACATGGGTGCCCATGTATTGATATAAAATTTCCATAGAATATATTGCGATACTATGATTTAGGAATATTTCCCTAAGCGAAAACTGTGCCAATATTTCACAAACAAATCCAGCATTTTGCAAACAAATACAATCTGCTTAACAAAGAATCACTCAATTCACAAACAAAGAAAACCACATTGTAAAAACAATTGTCACTTTGAGCAAAAACCCAGTGGTGTTAACAAACTAACTTATTGTATTTTACGAATTTAAATCATATTTCATAAACAAATACAGTAGATGTGAACATAACTGCAATTAGCCCTTGAACAAACACATCTAGTGCATACAGCTCCTGAATACATGTGGATTGTCTCACAAATGCAATCAGGCAAATTTTCTCACAAACGGATGGAGACAGATTTTCTCACAAATACATTGAAACAGATTTTCTCCTGAATGCATCCAGATGGCTTTTCTCACAAATGGATGGAGGCAGATTTTCTCATAAATGCAGTCAGACAGATTTTTTCACAAATACAATGGGACAGATTTTCTCAAAAATGCATCCAGACGGATTTTCTCACAAATGGATGGAGGCAGATTAATTTACAAATGCATTCATTCAGATTTTCTCACAAATGCATTCTGACAGATTTTCTCACAAATTCATTCATTTAGATTTTCTCACAAATGCATTCATTCAGATTTTCTCACAAATGCATTCTGACAGATTTTCTCACAAATTCATTCATTTAGATTTTCTCACAAATGCATTCAGACAGATTTTCTCACAAATGGATTTACATGGATTTTCTCACGAATGCAGTCAGATAAATTTTCTCACAAATGGATGTAGGCAGATTGTCTCACAAATGCATTGACATTTAGGCAAATGTTCTCACAACTGCACCTGGGCCATTTCCTACACTAAGATAGCAGATGATGTTAAGAGTAAATTTACTCTATGATGATGTTAAGGAATTACTCTCCTAGGGGAAAACCTGAAACCACTGATAACTACAGTGTCAAAGTCGAGTGATCCTTTGAAAGCAGATTGTGTTTGTTTTTAAATACTAGATTTGTTTGTGAAATATTAGCAGAGATTTTGCACCATAATTTCTCCCCACTCCTAGTATTTAAGTCTTTACACAAACTTTAACGCTGCACAGAGGTTTATTATAGGTTAATTTATATGACATTTATATGACAATAATGCTAGATCAAGGTAGCTCAGAGTAAGCCAGATTTAGTGCAGCATTTATTTAGGTGTGAAGACATCTTATAATTGTTAAATACATGATCATTGATTGTTTCTGTGTTTTCTGACCTGCACGTTCAACACATTTGTAAAAGGGGTTGTTCTCCAGTGCAATGTTGTTCTTTGGAATACAATAGTCCTCAAACTTTTTCTTCAGGACGTCAGGACTGCCTCGAACCTCCCCGCGGCTGTATGTTACGCTAGGTCTGGCCTTCAGAAACTCTGCTCCTGTAACACAACAGCAAGAAATGAGCAATAACAAACAAAAATTACAATCATAAAAAATAACTCTCAATTATCAGCAATGTTGTTTCTTGTTCATATATTTGTTGCCGTACCTTCTTCTGTTGTAAATATCTGTCCATTGTTTGGATTTATGCCAAAGAAAAATGTTTGCCCGACAATGGGGATTTGATTTACAATGCTGAACCTCAGCTGAGTGTTTTCTGTGTTGGGATCATCCGCATCTGAAGCAAACACCTGCACGAATGGAACTCCTGCATAAAAAATATATTTGTATACACAGGATATTAGCAAATAGATCACGTATCACGTTTCTGCATCCGCTGATAATGTGTGTGTTTCTCACCTGCAGGAGAATGCTCTCTAATACTGCCACTGTACTGACTCTCACTAAAGACAGGAGGATTGTTATTGACATCAATCACTTGCAGTACAACCTGGGCAGGCCCATCAAGAGTTTTACCATCTTCTGAAAGTGCTTCAATCTGGAAAAAGCACACGCACACGCACGCACACACACACACGCACACACGCACACGCACAAACACACACACACTACTATATATATTTTTTTCTATAATAATAATAATTTAAAACATTTTATATTATATGTATTTTTGCATAATAAGCACAATTTTAAGAACTACTGTACCTTGTTTACATCTGTTTACATTATTTCACAATCAGTATTATATGTTATTTACATTCATAGGTATTTAGAATTTCATTGTACAGGGAAATGTGTTTCCTTACTGTGCACATGATAATAAACAAATTGAATTGATTGAAACATATTAATGAATATTATAACATATAACTCGGGAGCATTTAAATATGAAAGTGAACGCTCTAAATTATTGTTGTGGTTTTGGCTAACCTCAATTTGCTATAATTTACAAAGAAAAAGTGTTTTCTATATTTTAAACTACAGTAATCAACGTTTGAAGTTGACCAAAAAAAGGGTTTTCAAAACTCCCCTAAGACAAGAATGGGTGCTGTTCTGTAGTTTTAAGACAACTTTGATAATGGGTTGGAACCACTTCAAATGTTGACTACTGTATACGAGTTACTTCCAGTTTGAGGATGTTTCACTCAAAATATTGAACCAAATCATTATAAATTATAAAGTTGAGCTAAATAAAATTCAATCTGTCAGTGTGACTGAATGAACAGTACATATTCTTTCATGTTCTATTTTCAAACATTAGCAGAATAATGTAACACTTGGTATTTTGATGATGTACCAAGAATATTGATAAAGTCTAGATTCAGCTGCGGATACTCATTTTTGTGACACTGTACAACAAATATAATTTTATTTTCATCACTGTGAGGGGTAGGTTTAGGGTTGGGGTTGGGCATAAAGAAAATACGATTTAATGAGTAATTTAATAAATAATGTGAATAACACTTGGTATAATTACTGTTTTACAGTACTGTGATGGTTGGATTAAGGGTTGGGGTATGGGTAGACATTTATAAAATACAATTAATGTTTAATTTTATAAACAATTCTTGTTATCTTCTGGCCGCAGCTGTAACCCTTCTAGCAACAACCAAGTATATCTACTAGGATCTATGTTTCATCTGCTGCCTTTACTGTTTGTTTTCATTTTCTTTTTCTATTCACAAAATATCTCAAATAAATAGACAAATAATTGTTAATTTAAAAAAGCAAAGCAGTGCTGGTGAGGATACAAAATCACTTGAAAATATTATCACTCAATGTTCCATTTAATGGTCATTTTTAATAAGGGAAATGTATGTAATAATTAGCACACCTGTAAAATCACTGCTGGAATAATTAGTCTTTGGGGGTTATTCAGGTTTTGCTGAAAGTATTTTGTAAATGTTGTATATTTCTAAATTTACTTTTGATGTTTTAAAAGTTCGTTGAACCCAGTTTTTAAAAATATTTACTATTGAGTACACAGAGCAAATCTGTCAATGGTCGATTATTCTTAAATAGTCCTCATGGATCACTGGAAAAAGGTGAACTTGATTAGAACTAATCAATAAGAATTAGAACTTGATTTAGTTGCTTCTTGGAGAAATTACTAGGATTAAAAAAAATTCAAGCTTGCTCTACAAACAAGTGTATTTATGATTATTCATTCAAAGTAGAATAATATAATAAGAAAGTATCAATTTACAACATCTAGCAGCATAACAGCCTGTTTTAATTTCTAAAAATCAATTTAATCGAATGAGACCAGAAGTCTCGAGCCAAAAAGATTCCAATGAAGGTGCCTCGTCTTATATGAAGAATAAGGTCAATACATACAGGTATACCTAAAACAATGTTATCTTGTGTTATTTTTTTAAATATGGAAGTTCTTGTATTTTTTTGTGTTGTGTTTTAAACTGCAATACTAAATTACAAGTAGATGGTGTTTTTTCTCAGGGCTCCATTCCAGAGGTTGCTCCAAGTACAGCCAGCCGTCCGAGGAGATCCTGATCTTATCTTCGGTCTCTCCGCTTACACGGTATGAAGAAACGTCTTCAACTGCAGATGTAAACTGAACAACAGGAATGTTTTTAATTGATATATCAAACCTTTGTTGACAACATACAGTAGAAATAATAAAATATAGAAAATGAACCATTGAAACACATGTACCTTGAAGAAGGCATAAGGCACAGGTGTAGCCTCTGGCACATCTAAAACCGTATCTATTAATGGCCCCTTTTTGTCCTCTAGATCAATCCCATGACCCTGAGAGAGAAAAAAACAAGGGAGACTTGTGAAGCCATGTGAATAATAGCACCCTTATTATCTTGTTAAATAGTAAAAGTGACCGTATTAAAGAGATGGCAATAAATATGTCACTGGAGATATTTACATACATTATTAAAGATACATGTATGGTTTTATAAGATGCTTAGAACCATTTTATACCTTTTTTAAAAAGGAAAATAATAGTTAAACACCTGATGAGATAATAGATGATGTGTAGATGGAAAATGGTGGACATTTTTTATTCTATTTAATTTATTTTATTGTACAGTTTTTATATGTATGCATATGTGCATATATAATGTGCATATATAATGTGCGTATTTGTGTAGTTTGTGTGTTTTATAATTAGTTGTTTTTGTTGTTGTTAAAAAGAATGAAAATAATTTAAATAGACATTATTAAAGATAAGCATATTGTGTAATCAGTAGGCTCAAGTGAAACTTGCGCTCGCAGAAATTCACAGATTTTTTTTTTGCTTATGTAAAAATTATGAATAAGTATAAATGTGTCTTAAATGTGTATAAATCTATCATCAGTTTTTTTATTAATTTCAGTAAAATTATTGAATAACGTTTTGATTATTCATGTACATTATAGTTTGTTCTAAATTTTCCTAACAGATTTATAAACCTTAATAAAAAGTTTTAAAATAAAGCTTGTCCAAAAAGTTTGATGTGTTTTTAATGTATTTAATGTGTTAGGTGCTTATTTACTTTACTCTCTAAACCATTCCGCATTCCACATTTTAACAAGATTCTGTGCATAAATAGCAAAAAAAAGTCTGCAGATTCTGCCTCGCCTTGGTCATCAGTATTGACACTAATGAACAACATAAGTCTTCCTTTTTTATGCAGGATTTTATATTCATTATAAAAATATAACAGCACAAAAATATTTAATACATTTTAATAATTTAATATATATGTTCATAATTTTTTTTTGTAAAGTGCATAGGGTCATTTAAGAACAGAGATATTCACCTTTATTCCTAAAAATCACAATGTTTAATACACGACAATGCATGTTTCACGCATAATTACAAGTATAAAACAAATAAAAATGTCATCACAAAAAAATCTGAAATGGCTTGAATGACATTTACTGTATGCAATCAAATTAAAGCTTCACTACTGTTGCATTTGGTGAAAAAGCCTTAAGCAATCCAAATACTGATTTTCAATACAGAAACAATAATGGTAACACTTTTTAAGTAATGGTCCGGTCCATTAGTTAATGTATTTACAAACATTAACTAAGGATCAATAATCTTGTAAAGCATTTATTAATCATCGTTCAACATTACTAATGCATCATTAAAATACAAATTTGTGCTTGTTAACATTAGTTAATGCAAAGTGAGTTAACATGAACTAACGTTATGTAATTCAAATAACATTAACTAACATTAACAAAAATGAATAAATGTCATATTAAATGTATTACTAATTGTTTGTTTGTGTAAGTAAATACATTAACTAATGGACCATTACCTCAATAAATTTCTAATTATGGTTGTTATCACAAATATGAATATGCAAAACAGGTTTTTGTGACGGTTAAAACCATCTGCTCAAGTTAAATGCTTGGAAGTTTCAGGAGGTAACAAAATATTATACTACAGTAGAGTCTACAACAAAAATATCTACAATAAAGAGAGCTGAGAAAACACCTTCATCAATTTAACAACACATGCAAATACAGAAACGCAGAATATACAGAAACAGCGTATATCGCAACAAAAATAAGCAAGACCCCAAAAAGTGATGAATTTATATATAAAGGTTTATATATAGAAACAATTTCATATTTATTTTAACAACCTGGTAGTACAGTTTCTTGTTATTTGTTAAAAAAAAAAAAGAAGGAAGCACCCAACACATTTCTGTTGTGGTCTGTGCCAGTTTTTTTTTTTTTTTTCATGTGTTTTCTTAACTTGCAGCACGTTTGAGCTCTCTGTCAACGTAATTAATAGTTTTATGATATTGCAACTGTGATGCATATACACTCAACAGCCACTTTATTAGGTACACCTTACTAGTACCAAATCAAACCCCCTTTTGCCTTCAGAATTGCCTTAATCCTGCGTGGCATAGATTCAACAAGGTATTCCTCAGAGATTTTGGTCCATTTTGACATGATAGCATCATTCAGTTGCTGCAGATTTGTCGGCTGCACATCCATGATGCAAATCTCCCATTCCACCACATCCCACAGGCCCTCTATTGGATTGAGCTCTGGTGACTGTGGAGGCCATTTGAGTACAGTGAACTCATTGTCATGTTCAAGAAACCAGTCTGAGATAATTCACGCTATATGAAATGGCGAAGATTGGTACACTGCAGTCATAAAAGGATGGACATGGTCAGCAACAATACTCAGGTAGGCTGTGGTGTTGACATGATTCTCAATTGGTACTAATGGGCCAAAGTGTGCAAAGAAAATATCCCCCAGCCTATTACACCATCACCACCAGCCTGTTGTTGAAGCCAAATTCTGACCCTACCATCCAAATGTCGCAGCAGAAATCGAGACTCATCAGACCAGGCAACGTTTTTCCAATCTTCCATTGTTCAATTTTGGTAAGCATGTGCAAATTGTAGCCTCAGTTTCAAGTTCTTAGCTGAGAGGAGTGGCACCCGGTCTGGTCTTCTGCTGCTGTAGCCCATCAGCTTCAAGGTTGGACATGTTGTGCTTTCAAAAATGCTCTTCTGCATACCTCAGTTTTAACAAGTAGTTATTTGAGTCACTTTTGCCTTTCTATCAGCTCAAACTAGTCTGGCCATTCTCTGACCTTTGAACCCACAGAACTGCCGCTCACTGGATATTTTCTCTTTTTCAGACCATTCTATGTAAACCCTAGACATGAGTGTGCGTGAAAATCCCAGTGGATAAGCAGTTTCTGAAATATTCAGACCAGCCTGTCTGGCACCATCAACCACGCCACGTTCAAAGTCACTTATATCACATTTCTTCCTCATTCTGATGTTGGTTTGAAATGCTGCAGATCGTCTTCACCATGTCTACGTGCCAAAATGCATTGAGTTGCTGCAATGTGATTGACTTTGAAATTTGCATAACCAGTGGTTGGACAGGTGTACCTAACAAAGTGGCCAGTGAGTGTATCTACACCAGTCATGAAGGTGCGGATTATTGAAAACTTAATAATAATAATAATAATAATAATTTAATAATGATTGGTAAAACAGTCATATATTTAAGGGTTACTTACTGTTTTTTTGCAAATTAAACAGTCATTTATTTAATACCAAGTCAATAATCAGTAAACATGTGCTGTGAACGAGGTTGCTGAACATTTGCCCTTCTCTGTGGATTATTTATGTAGTGAAAAAAAACAACTTTCCAAATGGCTTAATGAATCCAGATTAAGTCTTTGTGTCAGGTCTTTGACTGATTAATGGCGTGTGGGCAGAAAAACGGTCTTCAGCACAGTTACTCATTTATGGATGGAATAAAAGACGGTGAGGAGACTGCAAGGTCACCGAGTTAAAATCCTACTACTTACAATGCTGACGAGAAGGGTCAAGTGTAGCAAAAGTGCACCTCTCATCGTCCCAAGCAGTAAAACCTGATGGAGGACATATCAGACATAAGATTTAATTAAAATACCTTTCCTGCAAAAGCTATTATAATTTATAGCAGTGTTATTTATTTATCAACAGACTTTATTGTATGGCTGTTCCACAATTCCTGCTGTGCAAATTGACATATGATCTAAGCCAACATGGTGACAAAAGTCTAATTTGCCCCTTCAGGAAATAGCCCATCTGCTTCTTTAATGCTGAACTTCAGTCAATGATTATTAGCTGAAAGCACTATTCAACCAGTTGTCCTGAATCCTAATATTTTAATAAATTACACATTTATTTAGGATTTACAATGTCTTTTCTCTGTGAATGTACAAGAAAATCCTGCTTCTTTTATTTATTTCCCATCTCATGTTCATAAAAATAGAGAATTTGATGGTGAGATCATGACTCGCGTCATATGGCGCAGTGTGTGTGCACTGTCTGTGTGTGTGTGTGTGTTTTAACATGAATCGCAGCCCATAAAAAGGTTATTTAAAGGTCGCTTGGCATTCAAGCGTGGGCAACGCCTCCTGTGCCAGACAGTGCTGACTATGTGCGCATGTGTGTCACTGCTGTATCACACTTTATCAGATTTAACAATGTCTATACCAGGGGTGCCCAAACCTTTTCTTAAGAAGGGCCAAAATCCAAGCTTTATTTTAGAGCTGTGGGCTGAAGGTAAATACAACATACTGTCTTATATTAAAGTTGCCATGGATAATTTCGTAATTCAATTGAATAATAATTAAAAAGAAAAAGAAAAGATTACTTCAACCATATTTACTAATGCATTCCAATTTTTTGAAAATTTATATTATTTTAATCAACTTTGTCTTGATTTGCATGCTGTCTTCTGCTTTGTCCTCTATTCATTAAGTGACACTATGTGCATTTTTTAAAAATCATTACAAAATTTAATCGAAACATTTAATTTCATTTTTTTGTAGCTCAACAATTTAACAAACAGAAAAAAGATAATGATGATAATCTCTGTTAAAGGCATTCCACACCCCTTCCCAATCATTTTCCCTCTGGTAGGCCTAATCAAAAGACACAAAGGGTCAACTTTGGCCCGCAGGCCCTAGTTTGGGCATCTCTGGTCCATACTTACAATCACTTCGCAAAGCATTTCAACCCTTTCAACTGCCCCTCTAACCAACGGTTGACCATGTTTTTACTGTTTTAAATAATGACTGTTAAACGCATTTAAAGAATGACTGTTTTAAATATTAGTTTACAGTACACAACATTGTTGGTTTACAAAATTTTGGTTTAATTGTAAAAAAAAAAAAACAAGAAAACATGTTGAATGATAATTTGAACTATGTTATGGCATACTTAAAAAAGTTGATTAGGCATTCCAAAATGTTTTATTTTGAATATTTTTTTTAATAAATTAGTCTCAAACTTCATATTTTCAGATTTTTTATAGTTAATGTATTAAGCCCGGTACCTTTACCATAAATTGACATATGTACCATTTGGTAGATGTTTGGTATTTTAGAAATTATGGACTGTGTTAAAAAAATTGATTGAATGTGTTAGCAACATTAGGAGTTAAGAAATGCAATCTAAACATTTTTTTCTTGGTAGGGTAGTTAAAGGGTTAAACAAATAAATAACCATTTAAATTAGAAACATGTGGATTAACACGTGGAAAGAGAAATACATGTATGAAATGTGTTTAAAGGGATAGTTTACAAAAATGAAAACTCTGTCACCATTTAATCACCTTTATTGTTCTGTTAAACGCAAAAGAAGATAATTTGAAGAATGTTGGAAACCGGTAACCATTGACTTGCAAAGTATTTGTTTTTCCTGCTATGGATATCAATGGTTACAGGTTTCAAACAATATTCAAATGATCTTCTTTTGTGTTCAACAGATAAAAAATGTTTTTTAATAAGTTAATGGTGAGTAAATGATAACCAAAATAATTTTTGGGGGGTGAACGATCCCTTTAATTCGATTTCCTGGGCATGTATTTCTATCACTTTATTTCTTTTTTTGTGTATTTGACGCATTATCAATATCCATCCAGTCAAAAGAAAGACTTTTTCAGAGTCATTTCTAAGTCAAAATTAACTAAATTCTCACATTAAATGGTAACTTTTTGGTTTGAAGTGTTTTCGTGACAAATGAAATGAATTGGTATCTCAGTTAAGTAAACATTGGTCATTTATCAGACACTTTGGTAAATGAAAGTAAATTTCAGATCATCAATCAATACTGGAATTTCCGTAAAGGTGTGGCACCACTTAATCCCTCACTAAACAGATTTATCTAGATAAACACTAAACGGATTTATCAAGAAATATTTATCTGATCAAACACATAATGTGTGTAACCAGATAAACATCTTAAGATAAATCCGACTGCATTGTGTGAATCCGTCTAACAGCAGATTAAGCTGTGTTGGCTGAAATTGTGTATTGAAATCAGCTGTAGGTTTAGTGCTTTTGTGATACTGGATTTTTATTTCTCTTGTAGGCTATCTGTCGGATCTATTGTGAAAGAAAGGCACGCCTTGAGACAGATGTGATACAAGGTGACATTGAAGATAATGTGACCTCTGATAAGCTACTTTAGTTTGTCTCTCGATTGACACAATTGGTGGATATTAAAGTTTCTTTATATACGACATGAGGATTCAGGATGTTCTGGTGGACAAGCTGAAATCAAAACTCCCGTCTTATGTAATAAAACTAATCTCAACCAGAGAAAGCCCTAAGTAAAGCATGAATGAACTGTATGAGCTGAAAATGTTAAACCAAACGCAGAATATTTAAACAAGACACCCCAAAAATGCAATGATAATCCATTAACATGAGGCTAGACGTCTATAAACTACTGCAGAGTAGCTAATATCAAGGTTTGAGAACACAAGGCCACAAGCTTGTGACCTCTGATGACTTTCTTATAGTATGAGATCAAAAAAGCACCACTTGTTCCTCAACAAAATACGCTAATAAATAGATATTCCAGAATGCAATACAACGACGCAATGGCAAGTGTTCATATCTTTAAATGCCCTTCCATATAATCTGGTCAACACCCTACTGAAAGCACTGAGCAAAGTCAAACAAGATCACAGCTTTTGATACAGCTTGAAATTATAACACAGATGAATATTGGTAATCAGTGACACATACTTTAAAAATCTATCTAATCAGAGAAATGACTAAGAAGGAATAATTTAAAAAAGAATTAGAGACACAGACCTGTCAGCAGAGCTCCTCTCCTCAAAAGACTGTAGAGTTTCAGTCTTGCTGCGCTTCCTGCTCAAGTCAAAGTTTAACTTGCCTTTATTGAGCCTAATCATTATCCACTGATTCACCATGAAGGGGAGTGGACTGTACATTTGCGGTATTTTATAGTACAGTTTGGTGAATAGTGAACGGAATTGGTGGATGTGTTAATTCACAAATAAGCATTTCATTAAAACAAGCTTGCTTGTATAATCTCTTGCGACTTCTGCAATCAGAGGCCCTACTTTTAATATTATCAAGGCGATAAGGACAAAGAAGATGAGCTAAATTTTGAGGACAAGCTTGGAAATGTTTCTGAAAACATGTTAATGTACATTGCCAGAAAGCTTAAAGGTGACCTTCACAGGACTTGAGTAATACTGGCCTGCAATCTTTGATCCTTGATCTTTTGACAGACTCTGGCTTGCTTCTTGTTTGAGTGTCGGTTCTTCTGATACTGAAAAAGAGCACATTTTTTCAGGACTTCTGAGGTACTTATTAGTGATACCTAAAGTTCAAATGTGTGGCTTTCTCTTTCTGTGAAGCACAGGATCTGATACATTTAAAAGGTGATTTTAGATTCCTGTAATTTTCATTGCATCTACGGTGAAGCAAACGTCCTTTGAGATCCAATCTGTTGTGTTTCAGAGAAGAGCGAAAGAACGGTTTGAAGATTCAAAGAATGAAATTAATTTATGGAAAATTGGTTTGAATTCTGTAAAACATTAACGTCTGTTAAAGCGATCCTTTACATGTAAATGTGTATGGTTAAAGGCACCTTGAGTAGCAGTTACTCAAGCAGTTCCCAAGGTTTTCAACTGAGTAATTATTATGCAGCCGTATCAGCACAATGTTGAGTAGGAGAGTTTAAAGGTTAAGATTAGGAACCAAGATATTTACTGCAGATATCAATTCTGAAACAGAGAGGTTTAAATCCTTGGTTATTGCCGCTCTAAACCCACAATAGATTATTTCACACTTGGGGCTATCAGCACTTTCTACCCAGGGTTAAGAAACCATGCCCTATAGAACATGAATAACACTGAACAATCCTCAACTGTACATTTCCCATATGGTTATTTTTAGGAACCAAAAAAGAAGGATCTGGGAATGTTCTTGCATTTCATTTTCCTTCGGCTTAGTCCCCTTATTAATCAGGGGTCACCACAGCGGAATGAACCACCAACTTATCCAGCATGTTCTACATAGCAGATGCCCTTCCAGCTGTAACCCAGTACTGGGCAACAACGTTCTTTGTATAGGCCTTTTTTAACCTTAACCTTCCCAATATATTGCAGGGAGGTTTATTCCTAATAGCTTGATGACAAAATGATAGTTGACCCACCTTTACTTGGTCCAAACCTGTTTGTGTTTCTTTTAATTCTGTTAATCACAGCACAAGGGAATATACCCCGAAGAACATTGTGTAGAAAACTAGCCATTGACTTCCATAGTATTTTGTGTTTCAACAATTACTGCACTGTAAAACCCAAAAAGTTAAGGTAACTCAAACCATTTAAGGACACTGATTGCAACCAACAATTTAAGTTTAAAAACTAATCCTAATGAGTTCTGTGAACTTAATCCATTTGAGCAAACAGCAGTTTAAACACAGTGAAACCCAATAAATGAAGAGAACTCAAACCAACTGAGTACTGTAAAACCTAGTAAGTTAAGGCAACTCAAATTGTTTGAGGAAACCAATCGCTAAACCACTTGAGTTAAACTAATCTATATGAGTACTATGAACTTACTCCATTTAAGTTGAAGTAATGAGGTATTTAATTAACTCATTACCTTCAACACTGAGTTCAAAACTCTTTTCAAATGGTTAGAATTAACTTTCAGTCAATTTTGAGTTAACTACACTCTTTTCATTTAATAAATTTGACTGTTGGGTTTTACAGTGTAACAGCTTGATGTTTCTTTCTTCTGTTGAACACAACACAAAGGAAGATATATTGAAGACTGTTGGTAAAAAAATCAGCTGTTGGCTTCTAACATATTTTTAAAACAATTGCTGCTTCATCAAAAGAAGAAAGAAATTCATAAAAGTTTACAACCACTTGAGTGTGAGTAATGGAAATGTCCTTTTAATTTTTAGGTGAACTATGCTTTTGACAAGAACAAGGGATTCACTTTCTCTAGTTTAATAAGCCCCATCTAAACATGATGCTGCTTACAGGAACTGTAATACAACAATTTTCAGTAATATTGTAACATAGTGAGCGTCTAACAAATCATTGAGTCCGCCAGCTGCCTCATACATAAGAGATCTGGCAGGAAACGGCCCTAAAATACCTTACAATCTGTTATCCTGCTCATATACAGTAAAAGCACAAACAGGCAACACAGCTGCCTAATTAGCTATACCGTTTCAGCACATACACTACATTCATAATCATTCAGTCCTCATCCTCACAGCAGTGATCACACACCAGCTGAATGTGTCATTTTTTGTCCTTCTCACCTTGGAAAGGAAAAGAGGAGGAGTGTTTCTGAATAACAGGAACAAATGTGTTGCTGTATTACACACATATATTAACCAGACGGGCTTAATGCTATATAATGCTATATATATGCTATATAATATATATATATGCTATATAATATAAAAGTTATATTTTAATAGGAAGTTTACAATATTATATTAGTGAATAAACATTATTAGTCAGTACAGAAGCCAAATCAGGAGCTTATCTAACAAAATAACTTACAAAAACAGTACAAAAACTAGTCCACCCAATTTATGTTATAAAAAATATTAAATACAAATTTTAAAAAGAAGAAAAATCAAGAGAAGCAAAAAAAATTTTTGGAAACATTTACTTGAAATTTTGCAGGCTGTAATTTTTGCAATATTTTGCTTGAATTTAATTGTATTATCTTTCAATTTCTAAATATATCTGATTAATGAATCTGTTTTGTTTAAATGCACCAAAATACATTGATTATATTCACTGAGAAATTGAGAAAAATATTCCTTTTCAAAATGGGGTGTACTCAATTATTAGTGCTGTATGTGTGTGTGTGTGTGTGTGTGTGTATATATATATATATATATATATATATATATATATATATGGGATAATTGACAGATTGTCGCGTATTGAAGGATTTTAAAAAGCTTTATGTAAGGAAAAGGATGGATGCTTCAATGAAGTGCATTTTAATACTTGAACACACACCAAGTCATTGATTATCCAGCTTATTTCACGGTCATTTGCCAAGTTATGCAGTCTCAGAAATAAAAGCTGTCGTTGGGGTGGTACCTTGTAAACTTTTGTAAATTGTAAACTTTTTACAATTTATAGCTGCAAATTAGTACCTTTAGGGTACCTTTAAGGTACTATGAGGTACACATTTGTACTTTTTAGGTATAATATGTATCTTTTAGCACTTGTCAGGAACAAAAAAGTACCTTTTGAAAAGGTACTGCTCCGGTGACAGATTTTGTACCTTTATTTCTGAGACAAGTTTTGCAGCGTAATATTTGACCGCAGTTATGACATTAGATCTCCTAGTCCATGCTTTGGGTTGGTAAGTCAGAAAAAGTGTGAAAATGTAAATGACATGAGCATATCTAATAGCTCATATAGCAATAAGTAAGCAACCTTTTTGGCAAATATTTCTGAGCATATTTGCCTGTCGATTTCTTGGTGAAGCACTTGCCAGTGTCATTGAGATTACAGTCATAGAGTAAACTAATGTTTGAGGAAAGCATATTTATTTAAACTGCTGTCATAACTGACTGGACCACCTGTGCATTAAATTATTTTATTGCACAATTTCCAGCCAATCAGAATCAAGACTTTTAATAGACCATATGAAATAGATATACAATTTGTAAGTCACACTGATTACATTGGTAATGTAAAAACAACATCTGTTACAGTTGACATAAATCTTTAGAATGTTCATTTTTTGTTCATGTTGGCTGAGGTTTTAATATTGCAACTTTAAAGATTACAATTTATTTTAAGGTTTCTTTGTTACAGTGTAACTATTCCTTTAACTACTAAGTAATATTGATTAATTACATGTTCTTACTATATATGTTTATGGTCAGAATGTAGGTAAGGTTTGAATTAGTTGCATGTAGTTATATGTTATCAATTGTCATTACTATAGTAATTATATTTAAAGTTTAATTACTGTAGGTTTCAAATTTGACATTAAACTTGTTTTCCGAAATTGTATATTTCGTCACCTTGGAATTATAAGGTTCTATCTGTGTTCTGAATGATTTTAAGATATTGAGCTTCAACGCTTTTGCATTCCATAGTAAACAGTATGTGTGTAACATTTGTTTTTTTAAATAAAAAGTCTTAAAATGTAAACAACTTCTAGAAAAAAAAACATCCCATAATGTAAATAAGTTGTCATTTAATAAGAATATGTCAATAACTCAATTTGGACAAAGATGTCAGATAGAATCTTATTATTCTAAGGTGACGATTTGTTGAAAACACATTTGACTGACATTTTAAATCAACAATTTATCCAAAGATTCAGGAGAAATTACAAATGTGCATAAGGGACATAGAACAACATATACAGCATCTGTATCTAAAGCTAATCCCTGCATATTATACCCCCACTAACAGCTGGCGTATACATTCTGATCAAGGTTAATGTGTGTACTTTAGACAATGTCATGAAAATTATTAAGGACATTAAAAAAAAGGAACTAAAGCATATATGATTCATCATATAAAACAATATTTTATTGGTTATGGATATCATAGGCTCAAACTGAGCAAAAGTTGGACAAAACATGTTGTTTTTACACACACATCCACATAAATGTACACACACAATTCAAAAGTAATTCCATCAGGAGGATCATATAAAAAAGAAACAAAAACAGTGGTTGGGGTTCCCACAAAAACACTGATGTACTTCATGGTTTGTGAAAGATTTAGAGGGCAATGCATAACACTAAAGCGTTCTGTCCTTCACAGAGGGAGCGAGAAGCCTGCGATACACAGCACAGTCTAATATAGACATACATGGCTTTATAAAAAAAAAAAATTAAAAATCTCATACAGCAAAATAGGTGCAAAACAAATCAGACACTTGCCAAAAAGCATTCAAAGTCACACTGTTACAGACTCATCAGGTCATGACATGATTTAGACTTGAGTTTAAAAGCCGCCTGCTTGTTCTTCTTAGCAACCATTCTGTTAATGAATCTCTTGGCTTTCTTTGGGAGACTTTCCCTGCGCTTTTGGAGAGATGAATGGCTGCTGAGGGTCTCCATGCTGTCTCTTCGCAGACGGAGCTGGCGGATGATGCCCTCAAACAGCGGCCAGACGTTGTGTTGCATTGCTGCGGACGTCTCGATGAACTTACAGTCAAAGACAGCCGCTGACGAACGACCCTCTGTGTGACAATAAACCAAAATTCTCAGTGAAATAAGGCAAAACAAACAGTGCCTGAATAATCCTGTAAGGGGATTTGCAGATTTAGAAGATTAAACAGCAGTTTGCTAGTGATAGAAGTAGCTTTAGAATAAGGAGAAGCATTAAAAGAGAGTTTGAACTATCCAGCAACACTTACCACTAATGGACACTTCTCGACAGCGGACCAGGTCACATTTATTGCCCACCAGGATGATGGGAGTACGGTCGACCTCACGCTCACGCCGCAGCTGAACACGAAGGTCTGATGCACGAAGGAAGCTTGAACGATCTGTTATGGCATAAACTATAATGAAGGCATCTCCTGTCTGCAAACATCGCTGCTGTGTCCAGCTGCCTTCATCCTGGCAGACAGAAAATGGAGTCTTTTAGATTGTCCAGTCATTATGAAGAATTTATATTTAAGATTTCGACAAAACAAAAGTGTTACCTGTGAATCCCATGTGTCAAGTAGGGTGACGGAGGCCCTCTCGCCATCTACTGTTATTGTCTGCTCAAATATTTCACCTGAGAACAATAAATAAACATTGTTGGTTACAATGTAGGGCATTTATAATGAGAACTAATTTAAGTATGTACATAAATTGTAGCCTATTTACTCAGTGCATTCTGGTTGTATAACTTTTCCTCTGTGCACTTTATATAAATATATTTCCAGTATGTTGCTTTGTCATTGTTCCATCCAATAATGACCTTGAAGAGGTGTTCGGATGTCCTACTGTTGCTATGGTTACCTTCTCAGGCAAATGTGATTGAAGAGCACCCATGCATCTCAATAATAATCACACTTGTATCTCAAAAATATTAAATGCTTTAGGTTTATTAAATGTAACAGCACTTTTTTTTAAATCACATTTTCTTTCATTCATTTTGAGATTTTGCTTAGATTATGGTCTATAATCATTTATAGACCATTAAAAAAATAGTTTAATCAGTGGCACCAATAGTTTCATGAAGAGCTCTTGACAGCCATTGAATATTTGCATTCACCTAAAAAACAAAACGTTATATTGGAATTGGAATTAAAGATATAAGATTAATGGAACCTTTCCATAGTACAATTTGTTTTAAATGGAAAATGTTTTTTGTATATATGTTATATAAGCTATAAGAAAATACAATTCTTTTAAGAACTCTTCACTGAAATATGCTTTGGCTGACTAAAAAGGTTCTGCTGCAGCACTTCAGTAAACGTACCCAGAAATGTTTTTTAATAGTATTAAATAAAGATTTCTTTAAAATTAAGTTTTTTGATTGCTAGAAAACTCTTCAAACCATGAAAAATGTTTTATTTGTTTTACAAAAGGTTATCTTGGAAATATAAAGGTTCTATAAATGCTGAAAAAAAAACTGAGAAAAACACACAGAAACTTAATTTTTGTATATACTTGTATTAAAATTGAATGCTACTTAATCTGTCAAGATACAACTCCAATTAGTGAGTTATATGTTAATGCTGGGTTTATGACTGCTTTATTTTTATAACACAGACAGAAATGTTGATAGTAAAATAAATGGACAGGTAAAAATCCACACTCTATGAAATTGCTTCCAATAGTAATGTTTCCACAGTTGGAGCATGAAGCAAGAGTACAGTAAATTGTCAACATACCTCCATATAACTCGCACTCGCTGCCCATGCTGTCCGATGCTCCGGCGAATATACTAGCGAGAGCGGACTTCCCGACGCCGTTGTCCCCGAGCAGAACTACAGTAAAGGGTCCAACTGATGCCGGCGTCGCAGACTCTGTGGAGAGAGCGGAATCTGAGGACGCGGAGGAGCAGGAACTGGACCGGGACACACTGATGTCGGAGCGCGGGAAAGCATCGTTGAGCAGCTGCCCTCCGTCCGTTCCGCAGATGCTCCACCGGTGCAGGTGATGCTGTACGCGGATACTGTGGCGTCGCACGCTCGCCAGCAGGGTCATGAGTGCAGTTTGGCGACTAACAGCAGGTTACACGAATGCTGTCTTTGAGTGCGCCTAGGGCAAAGAATTAGCGGACTAAATCGGACTTCGTAAAATTGTGCTCAAAACAGATCCAGTCCCATCCAGCAGAAACCTGCTCAGCGAGATTTAATTGTTCTTGGCTTCGATGAGTTCAATTAAGCGCATGCAACTCTTGAGGACTGCTGCTGTCTGCCCTGGTAATCCTGTTCGTCTATATTTTGCGCAGTAATGTGCTTTGAGCTTTCGGTGCAGTTCAGGGGTATATTAAGGTCTGGAAGAAGCGAGGATTCCCTTGACGTCACTTCTGCCTCCCAATGAGCGGCAGCGGGACTCTCCTTCATACCGCCCGATGGGTGTGGAACAGAATTTCATTTGTGCGCAGGGAGACGCGATTGAAACTGGGGTCCACGGGTCCCCAGGAAATTAAAACAAATTGAAATTGAGCTAAATTTGCAAACTCGAAATGGAAATGCAATTTGGAAGGCTATTTTATGGGCCAGAAACCAAAGGGGTTTTTAGGTATAAAGCCAAAGTAAAGCCTTTGATTTTACAGATATGTACTTCATTGAAAATTGAGAGTTCCATGAAGATCCTTATACATCCAGAACATAAAAAAGTTCTTATACACTGGAAAACAGTTCTTTAGAATGCTCTTTACACTAAAATAAACGGTTGAAAAAGAATGGGGTTCTTAATAAATTCCCAAATTGTTCCTCCTTTTTGTTCCAAAATCCTCTGATAAGATTAAAGATGCACAGTGCAACCTTAAAATATTACTTAAAAGTCTTTTTTGCAACTCTTTTCATCTTTCAAACAAGGTTTTAATTGTCACTAAGAGTGTTTAAATATATTTTGACCACATATTTTTATTACTTAAATAACAACACAATCCAAAAAAGCACGTAACATTATTTTTACATAAAAACATCTCAGGCTGATAACGACAGAAATAATTTTGGAGAATAGGTAGGAGGTAAATGTGCTAAACGTGTGAGGGGGAAGTTGTGCAAATTTAATGCAATTTTTTCAAGATATTTCAGCAATTACTAAAAACTAAATGTCCAGTCAGAAAATTGCTAATGCATTTTCTTCATACATAAAACATCTATTTATGTATTTATTTATTTGTTAATTTATTTATTTTTGTTTACTCTGAATATAAATGACATAATTTCCATATTAATGATGTGGATCTGACAGTTTAACCCTCTACTGCACTATCACCATATGGCAACATGATACATATGTTAATTTCCCTGCCATTGTTTCTTAAAGACCAACATAAAAAAGTAGTTTGAAAGAGAAGACCTTATAGTAGCCAAAGATGTGCTTTGGTTAAGTCACATGACATGCTTTGCTGTAGCACAATTTCTGACAGACTGACGTTTATTGTGAGTAGTTGCAGAGTGCAAATGTAAACGTCAATAAAAACAAAGGTTCAAATTATGTCTGATACACAAAAAAATCTGAAACATCACCTCCAGTAAGTCATGCTAACATATTCACAGCTCAAAAAAGTTTTTATCAAATTAGATTTTTGCAAATCGATCAAATGTGTGTTACCAAATGGCAACACTGTCCAATAGGGGATTGTACAATATTGCAATGGGTTAGCTAGCTATCAAGGTCAGCTGTGAACTTTTTGATTGTAACAATAACAACATGAATGCTAGTAATATAATCTTGTTTAGTTGTATGTTAGAGACATTTGTATTATGGATAAAATCTAGTTTTAATGGCAATACTACTTTCGAATAGATATCAATACAGGGTACAGTGTATTAGCGAGCACCACCATGTTCTATGGTAAGTGAAACAAGAAAAAAACAGAACTGGCTCTTTCTGCAGATGAAAGTGAGGATGAGATGGGTTTTAGGGACCATGAGAATGATGCAGACTGGACATTTGATAGAGACAGTGTTTATAACAATGTTTTAATTATAATATATACTATACAGTGTAATATATAAACAATGTTAGCTAAAAGCTACATTACTCTAATGCATCTGGATATACTAGACTTGTTATTTATTGGTTATAATATTTAATGGAGGAAATATTTATATTTACTGTATATTGCATATATAATAATAATACAATATTAGGTTTGTTTTTAATAATATTCAGTAAAGAAGAATAGATTGAATGAAAGCTGTTGAAATAGTTGTTGAAAAGCAAGTATAAGGTGTAATTTATAAGTTCTGTGTTAAAGCTTATAATACTGCAATACAAATTAATTAATTACAGATTAATTATAAGGCAAGTTTTAAATGTGAAATTTCTAAGTTAGAGCCACTGTTGGACGTTGTTGCCATATGGTAACATTTCATAAGGTACCTTAAAAATATTTTTTTTCCTATTTTTTTTTTTACAGCACTTCATGTTAAGCCATTTTAAGAAAAGAAAAACAGTCAAATATTTTTTAAAATAGATTTATCATAGTGCGTGCTGTAGAGGGTTAAGTGCATTCTATGACCAACTGAACAAAATGCACTGTTGGCAATATAGTCAATGTCATTGTAAATTCCATTATGCAAGGTTGATTGGTGTGTTGGTTAGTTGAGTAAACCAGTTACAGCCAGGTTAAAGCAGGACACAGTAGATCCTATAAGTACTAATCAAGTCTATTAAGACGCACAAGCAAAACAAAAGCCACTCTCTAGTTGTCTGGACTATGTCTGGTACAGAAAATACACTTACTTAATATATTTTTATAGATTCAATGTGCAAAATAATCAAAACCTCAAGTTCCAAGTAAAAAACAACAACAATTTTACAAAAATATTAATTAGAAGGTTTTTTTTCTTCTTTTAAAACTTGCATGCAAGCATCAACTCACACGAGATAAACGTAACTCAAAGACTAAACTCTTTTCAAAACAAAACAGTGTGTAAAAAAAAACAAGGGGTCAAACATTGTTCATGGCTTCACACATTCACAAAAGTGCACATGAACACATACATTGATGCAGATTACATTGACTCTGCTGCTCAAAAAGACACAAATGACAGATTATAATGGGTTATTAAAGTAATTGCTGGATTATGATGGCTGTTTTTATATTCAGAATTGATATAGACGAAGGGATTGAATGGATAAGAGAAATCGCGGCAGAGTGCTGGATTACCTCCTCCATTCATTCACTTCTCTAAGAGCGGATCAGAAACAGGCCATTAGAGATCAGAACGGGTCAGAGACGTACAAATGCTGCTTTACTTATAATATAAAACAAACATGGTACAACATGCTGTATGTATAACTGATGCACCACTAACATGCTGTAAAAGCTTATCAATCTGGAAGTTTTAAGGCAGCTATAGCTCTCTGCAGTTCTCACATGGCCGTCCTGGTTAGTACCTGAATGGGAGACCACATGGCAAAACTAGGTTGCTGCTGTAGGTGGTGTTAGTTAGGCCAGTAGTGTGCGCTCAAAATGTGGGTCCTAATGCCCCAGTATAGTGAAGGAGACACTTCAATGTTCAGTGAGCACTGTCTTTTGGATGAGATGTTAAACTGAGGTCCTGACTCACTGTGGTCATTAAAAAATCCCAGCACAAACTTCGAAAAGAGTAAGGATGTAACCTTAGTGTCCTGGTCAAATTAGACCACTGGCCTCTGTCATTCATGGCCATCTAATCATCCCCATATCATTATATACAGTAAATGTAAGAAACAATTTTTTCTATTATTATTATTATTATTATTATTATTATTATTATTATTATTGAGGAACAGCCTGCAAAAAGTGATGAGAGGTTAGTGAGAGAATGTGTTGTAGTTAGTGAAGAAGACAGAGGCCTAAGTTGACTGTTGATCCTGACACAGGAACTGGGGCACGAGTTAGGAAAGAAGGGATGAGTTAATTAAGTAGAGAACAAAGCACTAACAGAGACAGATTAGACTGTATGAAGTGTCAGCTGTCTCAAAAAGCTATTTTAGTGCAAAATGAGAGGTGACCTGAATGATATTTTAATTTGAAACAAACAAACAAAAAAAAACAATTGTATATTGTGTTGTTTTATTTTTTTAAAAAAGTGTGCATACATCCAAAATAAATGTTACAAAAGTGATTTTAAAGCAATCATATGCAATTGTCTAATGCTTAAAATAGCTTCTGTGAAAACAGAATCTCAAAATATCAGTGAAAAATTTTTACAGCCAAATTGACTATTAGTTTTAAGGTTTGAAATGTCACTGATGTCATTGAACTGGCACATACAAAACCATGTTAAGTTTTTTAGGGGGGTACATGTTTATACAGGTGTTAAATATGTTATACTATTAAAAAGCACAGTCTTATAGACTCGTTCCATATTTCAGATGCCTTTTCAAAGAGTGGTAACATAAGTTGTAAACCCATGTCTTTCTCTAAAAAACAGTTATAATAACAATTTTGGTACCACTTTATTTTGCTGGTGCCTTTAACACATTTTGTTAAATTTATATTACATAGCAACTACATGTCCCCTTTAACTATTTAGAGCATTAAATACTAACACTACTCCATCAACAGACAATCTCCTGGCTATAAAAAGTATGTCAACTCAAACTATATTAACACTAACCTAACAGTCTACTAATACTCTAATGAAAATAAGTTTGTGGTTGCAGCGACCTAAGTTCAATTCCAGGCTTGAGGTCCTTTGCCAATCCAGTTCCCCTTTGTTTGCTCCCCATTCTTCCTGTAGTTTTCTTGTACAATTATTTTTTTGCCTGACAAATGGGTAAATCCAGATTTAAAATGACAATTAATGACTTTTTTGTGGCTTCACACTGATCGTTAAATTAAGTCTTTTTATATGCTCGACAACATTTCTAGATATATAAACTAACAACAATTTAGAGGGCCATGGTAAAATATACAATAGTCATCTTTTTTTTGCACAAAGAAAAAGAAATGCTGTATTTGACATTGTTTAACTTCTTCTTGTCTATGACTAAAATATGTTGAAGACAAAATGACTTGCCCTTCTGTTAAACGTTTACTATTTTTATTTATTATTCTTATTATTAAGTGATGTTTAACAGAGCAAGGAAATGTTTCACAGTATTTGCTATAATATTTTTCTTCTAGGGAAGGTCTTATTTCTTTTAGTTTAGCTGAAATATTACTATTCAATAGGTCAATACTATTAGCTCCAAGAAATTATTAGTTATTATTGATTGGCTACACTGTTATTCAATTACTTGCCCAATAAACCTAACTTGCCTAATTAACCTAGTAAAGTCTGAATACTAGCATCTTCTTAAATAACTAGTAAAATATTATGTGCTGTCATTATGGCAAAGACAAAATAACTTAGTCATTAGAATAGTTATTAAAACTACTATCTTAAATATGGTGGAAAAAAATCTTCTCTGCATTAAAGAGCATTTGGGAAATATTAAAAAAATAATTGACATTTTGTCTTCAACCATATGAATATTATTAATACACATCCACTTGTCAATGGTTAAATTACTAGACCAAATTATTTCATTATAATGTTTGCATTAGCATGGCTCTATCAATGATCAGCATGTCTTGTAAGAGCCATTCTCCTCCTACAAAAAGCTTCTTGTCCTCCTCAACCTGACTAAGCTGAACACACGTCCTTCACTTAGCTCTGTGATGGCTGAGAGTTTCCCTGTGGACCTGCACTACAGGAACAATCTGCTCAACTGACGGAACTTACAGTAAAGGAACATCCACCCGCGTCCCTACAGAGCGAATAAACATTGTATGGTCTCTCTGGCAACAGTTGCCAGGATCTCATCATCACAGCCTGCACAGTGTCAGGCTCTGGAGAGGCTGCTTATACACAAGTGTCTGACTAAATCTCCAACACGCACAACATCTGTGACTCACGCGTTATATCACGGCACAATGATTGATCACGGACCCATTTCAACCCCGAAACACTGTCAATAAACAACAGCAGCAAGCCTTTGTTTCGTTAATGAGTCACAGAGCTGACGAGCTCGTTTCCTGCTGATGCCTCACTGCTTTCGGGATCATTTCTGACTACCGCGGTCAACATTTCTGCCGCTAATGCTGACAATGGACAGATTTAGCAAGAAACTGCATTAGATGAACCATCTGCACAGCCAGTGTAATCCTGCACAGCTTCGTTTGAGATTCATAACTTCTGGTTATGGATGGAAACTCACTGCAGGTGAACAGAGTAAAGAAAATAACCTAATAGTTACTTCCATTCATTTTCTTTTTGGCTTAGTCCCTTTATTAATCGGGGGTCGCCACAGCGGAATGAACCACCAACTTATCCAGCATATGTTTTACGCTGCGAATGCCCTTCCAGCTGCAACATCACTGGGAAACATCCTGTTACTTCCATACTTGTTGATTGATACAATTGATTGATTACATTATGAAGTGTTTTTTTGTATTACAAGCTTTCTATATTTTGTTTAAATATGCAAATGATTCATTTTTTAATTAAATATGCATTGACTTGCATATATGTCTGGCACAGAAATCATTCTCAAAATTATTCTATTTTTTACATATTAGAGAAGAGATGCCCAAAGTAGAGCCTCAGGCCAAAGTTGGCCCATTGTAACCCTTGATTTGGCCCACTGTCCCATCTGAGATGACAGCGAGTGTGATGGAGAGGGTTAGGCAAATGCCTTGGACACAGAGAATGTCATTCTAATTTTACGTAAGCTTTTTTGTTTGTTTTATTGCTGAGCTAAAATTCCTTCATTAATTAATTTTCTTTTCTGCTTAGTCCCTTTTTTAATCAGGGGTCACCACCTCGTAATGAACCACTAACTTATCCAGCATATGTTTTACGCAGAGGATGCCCTTCCAGCTGCAACCCATCACTAGGAAAAACCTATACACTCTCATTCTCACATTCACTACAAACAATTTAGCTTACCCAATTCACCTGTACCGCATGTCTTTGGACTTGTGGGGGAAACCAGAGCACCTGGAGGAAACCCACGCGGACTCGGGGAGAACATGCAAACTCCACACAGAATTGCCAACTGGCCCAGCCGAGGCTACAGCGACCTTCTTGCAAACCGAAATTAAATGTTTTAATTTAATGTAAATGCATCTGCTTTTTTAAAATGTAAATACTGTCACTCGAGGGATAGAGGACTATGAGAGACACTGGCAAACAAATCAAGGCAAAAACTAATGTAATTTTCTTGTAAATTAAACTGTTTTGTTTTTACTGTTATAAGTTCATTGTAAAATGTCCAAAAAATACTGTGCTAGTTAATACAAACAATGTTTTCTATTCATTTTTAAACATTATTAAATAAATTAGGAAATTACCCATGGTAAATTACCCCACCTATATTTGCCTTCGGCCCACTAGCCTTATTTAAGTTTGGTTTTTGGCCCTTCATAAGAAAAACTTTGGACACCCCTGTATAAGAGAAAACACTGAGAACAGTAAATCTCAGAAAATACTGAAAACGGTCAAAAAAGAAAAAAAAAAAGAAAAACATGTTTGACCACATTACACTGTGAAAACTATAAATATATAGATATGAATAAAATGTAAGGTTCTGATGTGGAGCTTTATGACTCAGTGCAGGAGAAAACTCATTTAGATCTTTTTAAATATTTATTTTGATTAAACACAAACACAAATTGATAAAGTGTGAAAAAAACAACTATATTTTATAGATTTTCTTTACGTTAAACTGAAAATCTAATTAAAATTAAAAAGCCCAAAGTCTGAAAACTGACAAGTGCATAAAAAAAACTGTATTTCCCTGCAATGTTGTAATGATCAAAAATATGTTTAACATTAAACTATCCACACTAAAAAAAAACAGTGATAAAGGGAGGAAGAAATGTAATAATTTAATAAGAAATTTCCGACCGAAATGTGACATTTGCATCCATACACACCAACAAAAACAGGCAAGCTACATTTTGGACAAATTAAAAGAGAAACTGTGTTTTTAGGCAGGTTTAAAATAGAAACAGGACTGAGCTCATGCATTTGTCTGACTATTCCCTCTTCTATTAATGTTTCTGAGTGCGTTATTAATCTATTTCTGTGCACTGCTCTGATTCATTCTGGCAAAAGGAGCTCATATCAAAATCAGCGGGGTCTCTAAATGGACACTAGTGCACTAGCTGCACACAAATATAACTTTTGATGAATGAAGAAACATTTAAAAATGAAAAATTTAATGTTAAACTATATATATTGGTTACCTCCACAAAGTGTAAGGGCAGTGGGTTTGTATACAAGTGTATGAGTTTAGACTGTGGTTTTGGATTTAGAAGTGCTTTGAAAGGCATATGTAATGTGGTTACAGGCCTGATTTAGGTAAATATCACCATATGATTGAACAGCTCCTGAAAAATGCCTCCAGTGCATGAGCTCAGACATGCTGACTCGCTGTGGGACTGATATTGCGTTGTCGGCTTGGCGACCCAGCTGACATGACCTTCCAGTGTCCTCACTGGACTCCTTCACAGAACCTGCCACAAATACATGGAAATTAATAAAAAGGCATACTAATTCAATGTATTAATTTAGTGTTCAGCCATCAATAATCAATCATATTCAGACATATCATCGGCAACCAAATTGGTATGTGCCAATAATTGCTTACTTTTAAATAATTTCAGCATTTGGTTTCCTTTTTTCTGAAGTTTTATAGTCAAAACTTGAGTTTATTTAGCCAACAGTTTATACACAAACACACATATACATACATACTGTAAATACAGTCACTGGCCACTTGATAAGGTACATCCTGCAAGTACTCTTCTCAGACATTATCATCCGAATGTCGCAGTAGAAATCGAGACTCATCAGACCAGACAATGTTTTTCCAATATTCTATTGCCTAATTTTGGTGAGCCTGTGTGAATTGTAGCCTCAGTTTTCTGTTCTCAGCTGACAGGAGTGGCACCCGGTGTGGTCTTCTGCTGCTATAGCCCATCCGCTTCAAGGTTGGACATGTTGTGCTTTTAGAGATACTCTTCTGCATACCTCGGTTGTAACATGCAAATATTAAAATCCGTACTGCACATGTAAATATTAAAATCTAATCACAAATAGCTAATTTGTGAATTTATTCAATTTAATTTTACATTAAGAAGATAAATTGTCCACTTAAAATATATGTTTATTTAGCAGTTTTTTTAAAAGAGAAAAAAAAATCTACAGAGAAATAAATGTATAGAGAAAGAGAGTGTTTTGAGTTTCAATGCTAGGGCCCCATACCTTGAAATGCTTTCGGCCCTCCAAATCACAGAGTTTGGCCCTGACTGCAACAGATCGTCTTGACCATGTCTACATGGCTAAATGCATTGAGTTGCTGCCGTGTGATTGGCTGTTTAGAAATTCGCATTAACAAGCAGTTGGACAGGTGTACCTAACAAAGCGGCCAGTGAGCATTCATATACTGCGTGCGCACACACACACACGCACGCACGCACACAACAAAAAAAAAATTTGAAAATAGCTAAAGACATATTAGCCTTCTTGTGTACTTTTTTTTTTAAGTGCAGAGATTTTTTTCAACTACTTTCTTATTACTAATTTCTTTTATCTTTGCCATGACATCATAATATAATATTTTACTAGTCATTTGAAATGGGGTCTTGCAATTAATCAAGACTCAATTTAGACTTTGGCTTTCAATAAATAAGAAAAAAACATACATCAAGATCATTGCATCATATACCGCCCCTTTTTAGCTGTCCACAATGCTGCCACATGAAAATCAGTAAGACATGTAACATTTCTTTCACAGCATGGGACATGCTTGATTAATTGACGTGTATTTGAATCATAAAAATAATATAAAATAATGTGGAAATTGTCTTTGCTCAATCAAACATCACTTAAACATTTAAAGAAGAATTTGAATTTCACATAAGCGGGAAAAATGTCTTTAACTGTACATATAAATTAAGAGACCACATAAGAACAGGTTTTCTGTACTTATTAGCTATTGTTTTAAGTTAAATCTAAATATTTGTTTTATTTTATGAAAGTCTGACAACATTTCTTCCAACTTACAAACAAAAATATTGTCTAAAATATTGTAAATGTTTTTTTTCTCCAAAACTGCATGCGTATGGAACTAATTAAAGGTCCAAATAAATATCTGCATGAGCTTTCTCCTTTTATTTTCAAATTATTTGCATTTATTTATGTATGTATTTTACGTTACCTGGTGTATTTCCATCTCCAGTGCACTTGCAGTCCAGTAAGTCATGTGTGAGGCAGGTGGTATTAGGGTCAAACCTAAAAAGGTCTCGCAGCTCCTCAGCCGAAAAGCTAATATGCTCAGCTTTTTTGGTCAGGTCCACCACTGTCCCAGAAAGCCCTTGTTTACTCACCTGCCTTTGATAAATCTTCTCTTCTATGGAACCTACAACAGACACATGCACACTTTTGCTGATCCAAAAGCCATGTGCAAATTGTAAACAAATGCTTTTTTCCATCAACAAATAATAAAAGTGTGTCTCATCATGTGATCTGTGTCATAACAAAGTCTATTGATGAAGTGTAAAAAACATTATAACTGATGAACACTTGTGGGACGTTTTAGGTCAAGAGCTGCTTGATGTTGCACAGTCATAACAAACAGCTACTTTTACACACTGACATACTGTACAGGGTGATTACACTCGTTTTATAGGTAACGTGCAAATGTTTTGGTTACCTGTTGTGAGAAATCTGTAGATGTGAACTGTTTTCTTCTGTCCATCTCTCCACACTCGTGCCATGGCCTGACAAATGAATATTTATTAGAAGATCTGAACTCTTCAAAACAGCATTTCATTGAAATCAAAACAGCAAAACAAAAATCACGGTGACATTATTTTTGCTATTTACTGTCACCTAGTGGTCTGCATTGAAAGTGCAATTGAGAAAACTGTCCATGTATAACAGATGTGTTCTTATCAGAGATGTCCTTACTATAGGGAGGGTGTAAAACTGTACTACTTAATATTGGAAAAAGCGTAATGGTTAATATGCCTCCTAAGAGGCAAATCAGCCAATCATATAACAGCATTAATGTCAATGGGCAGCGTTTTACGACAGTCTTTTTGACTTTACACACACATTGCAGAACTTATTTTATTGTATTTATTCAATTTATTATTGATATTGTAAAATAATCATGGAAAGATTTGTCACGGTGGCGCAGTGGGTAGCACGATCGCCTCACAGCAAGAAGGTCACTGGTTCGAGTTAAGGGTGGGTCAGTTGGTGGGTCAGTTGCATGTTCTCTCTGTGTTGGCGTGGGTTTCCTCCGGGTGCTCCAGTTTCCCCCACCATCCAAAGATATGCACTACAAGTGAATTGAATAAGCTAAATTCACTGTAGTGTATGTCTGTGAATGAGCGTGTATGGATGTTTCCCAGTGATGAGTTGCAGCTGGAAGTACCACTTCGTAAAACACATGCTGGTTAAGTTGGTGGTTCATTCCGCTGTGGCAACCCCTGATTAATAAAGAGACTAAGTCGAAAAGAAAATGAAAGAATGAATGAATAATCATTTAAAAAAAAATTTGTAACATGTATTAATATAATAATGAAGACTAAATCATCTGTTTGGTCAATGAACTATGAAATGTGAATGAATATAAATTTTTTAACAGCTTATATAAATAATAAAATACAATGAAGCTATAGACAGAACAGCATTTTATTAAATATTATGTACCCTTATTATATAATCATCAACATCATCATATGTCATAAGTTATACAAGTGATTGTAGTTCTAATCTATAAAATTCTGCTTTTTTATTAAAGATAATATAATTCCGTGTTCATTAAACATTCAAAAATTCCTATTATTTATTAATATGCATTATAAATAATATCAGTCAGGCTCATGCCAGACATAGTACTCAATATTATTCATTTATTCACTCATTTATTTTCCTTCAGCTTAGTCCCTTATTTATCAGGGGTTACCACAGTGGAAAGAACCACCAACTATTTCAGCATCTGTTTTATAAAGCAGAAGCCCTTCCAGCTGCAACCCAGTACTGGAAAATAGACATACACTCTAACATTCACAGATGCACTAAAACACTACAGCCAATTTTGTTTACCCAATTCACCTGTATCGAATGTCTTTGGAGTTTGGACTGTGAAGAAAACTGGAGCACTCACTCCCATCAGGTGAAGTTTTTTTTCCCTCTCCGCTGTCGCCACTGCCTCGCATGGTTCAGGATTGGTAGAGCTACGCATCGATGAATTGGCTCTTCAGTGTTTGAACTCTCAGTAATGATTAAATCACACTGAACTGAGCTAAACTGAACTGAACTGAACTTAAACACTAAAACCTGAACCACACTGTTCCAGTTACTATGACCATTTATGTGAAGCTGCTTTGACACAATCTACATTGTAAAAGCGCTGTACAAATAAAGCTGAATTGAATTGAATTGAATTGAGCACCTAGAAAACCACACAAACACAGGGAGAACATGCACACTCCACACAGAAATGCCAACTGCTCCAGCCAAGACTCAAACCAGCAACCTTCTTGCTGTAAGGTGACAGTGCAGACCACTGAGCCACCGTGCTGCCTACTCATTATTACAATAATACAAATATAGTCTAGTTTCAGGTAACATTAAAACTGAAGATACAAAAAGATATTTTAGCCCAAACATTGTTAACACATATATTGCTCTTTATTTGTTATTGTATAGTAAATGCCATAAATAAGTGTTAGTTGGGCGATGCAGTGGCGCAGTAAGTAGTGCTGTCGCCTCAGAGCAAGAAGGTCGCTGGTTCGAGCCTCGGCTGGGTCAGTTGCCGTTTCTGTGTGGAGTTTGCATGTTCTCCCTGCGTTCGCATGGGATTCCTCCGGGTGTTCCGGTTTTCCCCAAAGTCCAAAGACATGCGGTAAAGGTGAATTGAGTAGGCTACATTGTCCGTAGTGTTTGATTGTGAATGAGTGTGTGTGGATGTTTCCCAGAGATGGGTTGTGGCTGGAAGGGCATTCGATGCATAAAAACGTGCTGGATAAGTTGGTGGTTCATTCTGCTGTGGCAACCCCAGATTATTAAAGGGACTATGCCGCAAAAAAAAATGAATGTATGAATGAGTCTTAGTTGTTGCAGCATTACATTCTCTGCCTTCTTATTAAAAAAATAATTTTTTATCAGGGTAAAAATTACTTACGTTTCACCATGAATGCTTTATATAATGTAAAACATGTTGTAGATTAGTAAACAGGCTGTCGATTCATTAACTTATAAGCTATTTTCTCACAAAAGCAGTTGATCTGTATTGTGATGCCTCTCCGTTGACACATATTTAAAAACTGGCCTCGTTTCCCATGTTCTGCTAGGCAGAAACCGCTAGCACTAACTTTTATGCCTTTTCGGCTAAAGATTTTCATATTGTCGTAAATCATTCATTTATTTTCCTTCGGCTTAGTACCTGATTATCAGGGGTTGCCATAGAAGAATGAACCGTCTACCTTGTCATATATCAGCTTGTCTAATTACATTGTTTCTAACCAATTTTGAAAGGCAACAAGTTGCATTATTTCTTTTTTGTGTCATACTGCAATAAATACGCATAGGTTTTATTGTTGGCTTATTGTTTTCTACTGTAGCTTCTACTGACCTGTATGTCATTGGCAGGATTCCAGTCTATATCATATAAAACGAGGTGAGAGGCACCGATGAGGTTTAGTCCCACTCCTCCAGCTTTGGAGCTGAGCAGCAGTAGAAAGCTGGACGAATGTGGGCTGTTGAAGGAATCAACAATTCTCTGCCGCTGGCCAACTGGTGTCTGTCCATCAAGACGACACCATTTATAGCCTATCTGATCACAGACGTCCTGGAGTAAGTCAAGAGTCTGTGTGTAGTTGGACACCAAAACAACCCTAGGGAGAAAAAGACAGAAGAAACTGGACATAAGACTGATAATAAAGTCAATTAATGGACATTCTTAGATTCAGCATGCTGATGGTGGTCAACCACAGTTATGTTAGGTGTTATATGTTGTTGAAGAATTATGATAAATCATAATTGTTATGTTTTTAATATAATATAATATAATATAATATAATATAATATAATATAATATAATATAATATAATATAATATAATATAATATAATATAATATAATATAAGGCTGCATGGTGGCGTAGTGGGTAGCAGGTTCGCCTCGCAGCAGGGTCAGTTGGCATTTCTGTGTGGAGTTTGCATGTTTTCCAAGTGTTCATGTGGGTTTCCTCCGGGTACTCCGGTTTCCCCCACAAGTCCAAAGACATGCGGTACAGCTGAATTGGTTCGGCTAAAATTGTCCATAGTGTGTGTGTGTGAATGAGAGTGTATGGATGTTTCCCAGTGATGAGTAGCAGTTGGAAGGGCATCCACTGCGTGAAACATATGCTGGATAAGTTGGCGATTCATTCCACTGTGGCGACCCCAGATTATATAAAAGGGACTAAGCCAAAAAAAATTAATGAATAAATGATTAATATAAAATTATTGTGGGCGGCACGGTGGCTCAGTGTTTAGCATTGTCGCCTCAGCAAGAAGTCCCTGGAGAGTACAGAGCTATTACTTAAAAAAAATCTATTTACATGTGGACCTAAATAAAGTGGTGAATTATCTTCAAAAGTAATAAATTAAGACACTGCAGAACACTGCTAATAATCTAACCTCATCTTGGTGGTGCTCATGTAAAAAATTATACAACACTACCTGTGTGACTTGTATGACTATGTTTTTACATTTAGTGTTTTTACATTTACATCTTTTAAAAATATTTCTCAAATGATGTTTAACAGAGCAAGGAAATTTTCACACTATGTCTAATAATATTTTTTCTTCTGGAGAAAGTCTCATTTGTTTTATTTTGGCTAGAATAAAATTATTTTAAAAAATTATTTAAAAATTATTTAAAAAAAAAACATTTTAGGGTAAAAATTATTAGCCCTTTTAAGCTATATATTTTTATTGATTGTCTACAGAACAAACCATCGTTATACACTAACTTGCCTAATTATCCTAACCTGCCTAGTTAACCTGATTAACCTAGTTAAGCCTTTAAATGTCACTTAAAGCTGTATAGAAATGAAAAATATCTAGTCAAATATCATTTACTGTCACCATGGCAAAGATAAAATAAATCAGTTATTAGAAATGAGTTATTCAAACTATTATGTTTAGAAATGTGTTAAGAAAATCTTCTCTCCTATAAACAGAAATTGGGGTTCAAAATAAACAGGGGGCTAATAATTCTGATTTCAACTGTAGATTTTTAAATGTTTTTTTCAGTACGTTGTCAATGTAGCTTTAAAAAAACAGATTTATTATGACTAGTGTGCTGATTTTTTAATTTTTTCTAGTGTGTTTGGCTTGATTGAGCACCCACCTTCAAGAATCTCCTAGGTGTGAACACACTGATGTTTTTTCTGTACTTATCAAAAGAAAAATCTTAAAGTAAAATGAGATTCTGAGGTCTGATTGCAGTAGAATGTGTGGTATCGTCAGCATTAATAACCTCGTGAGCAGTGTGCCGACATATGGCGACACTGCATTTCGGGCATTGCAAGTAAAGAGTCCTGGCTTGCAGATCCTTCCCTATCTCTGTCTTACTTTGCTTTCTGTTTCTTATCACAATAAAGGCAAAAAGGCCAATAATAAATAGTGAAAAAAGGAATGTGTGGTACCTGTCTGTGCGATTGACATGCTGTATGGCTGACAGCAGGTCTGTTAACACTAAAAGTTTGCCAGAGTCTGCTGTGCTGAAGGCGCCGGTGGAGTATTCCTCAGGAAAGAGCTCCTTCACTTCACCCTCATACATCTCATCTGACTTTTCCTGTTGAATAACACAAAGAAAATCATCAAGCACTTGAATTTATAACATAGCAATGAAAAAAGCTGCTGTAATATTGAAATAAAGAGCATGACAGAGCACATCCGTACCTGTAGTGTGTTGTAGAGCAGCGCAGGGTGGTTGCAGAGCTTCTTAAGGGCGTTGATGCATACAAGGTGAGGGCTGTGTGTGTAAGTGTGAGAGCCAGACAGACAGGCTCTTATGGGTCGTGTGGACAGCAGGACCTTATACAGACGAATTTGCAGCTCAGTGGGTTTGCAGAACACAGTCCACTCAATCCGCTCAGATAAATACTGATTAATGATCTCCTGAGTGCGGCGTAATGTAAAGACACCTGTCAGACGAAAGAGCTCAGCAGCACGCTCTTCTCCAATACACCGCTCTTCCTGAAACACACAGATTTAGAGTCAGGGGGAATGTTCTGATTTTTAAACTGGGATCTGGGGACACCCAGGGGGATGAAGGGAAGTGTAGGGTAATTTTGGGGTAAAAAATAAAGTTAAAAACAAACAAACAAAATAATAATTGTAATAATAAAATTAAATATTTATTTAAATAAATAAATGAACAAACAAACAATTCAATAAATAAAATATGTAAATATAATTATGTATTTTAAATATATATTTCATCATTACAATTTTATTACATAAAATTTGAACCAATCTGAATCAATTAATAATTATTATAACAATAAAATAAATAAACAAATAAATCATTTAATTTAACAATTGAAATATATAAATGTCATCTTTACAATTTTATTATATACAATTGTATACCACCTAAATCAATTAATATATGTAATTATTATTATTATTATTATTATAACAATAAAATAAATAAACAAATAAATAATTTAAAAATATATAGAAAATAGTATATGATAAAATTGTACAATGATGTAATTTATGTAAATATAATATTTTGCATTTTATTTATGAATATTTGAAAATATGTACATCATTTAATTACAAAGATCAATTCTTATATCACCAATTACAAGAAAATAATTTGTCTGTTATTATTTCCCTATGGAGATGTTTGATTATATCTTCTTACTTCGGTGCAGCTGGGCTGGCGAGATCGGAGAATGGGCTCTTCATAAATCTTCCTGTAGGCCGCAGATGTTCCCAGAATTCCTGGATTTACAAACTCGATGATTGAATAAAACTCCTGCAGATCATTCTGCACCGGAGTACCTGTTAAATGAATTAGTCATTTTATACATATTATACTACTGCACTTACATGTATGTGTGTTTGACTGAAATATATAAATAAAAAGTAAAACCTGTTAATATAAGCCGGCGTGTGCATGAGAGGGCTGTGAGAGCTCCAGCTGTTTTGATGTTGCTGTTTTTTAGGCGATGACCTTCGTCGCAGATGAGGACTCCAAAATCCAGCTCTTTCAGCCGGTCCACAGAACGCAACAACATCTCATAGCTGATGACCATGACGGAGCAAAGAGGAGAAGAAACAAAGTCTTCCACACGGTGATCCTGCAGAGACAACATATATATGCTTTAAAAAAACACTTACTTTTATTCAAGGACATATGAAATTCAGTGAAAGGCATTTCTAATGTAACAAAAAGTCTTTATTTCAGTTAAATGCTGTTATTTTAAGCTTTCTTTTCATTAAAATAATCTAAAAAGTAAAATGTATCAAGTACCATAAAACTATGAAGCAGAGGGAAAAAGCAACATAGATAACTATAAATCATTAAATAGCTAAAGTGTTTGATTATAATAGAACAGCAAATTAACACATGATAATGACTTCTGTACACACCTGGTCCACGGTGTAAACACTGATTCTCTCTCTGCCCAGCCACTTGTTGAACTCAGCAGCCCAGTTCTTCACCAAACTTCCAGGACAAACCACAAGTGCTCTTTTCATTACGGGACGTCCACCATAGGGCCCCTGCCTGAGTAATGTCCACAAAACACAAACACACTGCAGAGTTTTCCCCAATCCCATCTCATCTGCTAGAATCGCCCCACAGCGGCCAGCCAATCTGCGAAAACACAAACATGTGTGTAAACAAAGACGAGCATATGAAGAACATAGCAACAACCGATCAACTCTTATTTACCTCATTCCCATTAAGCATTCGTAAAGGAAGACAACGCCCTCTTTCTGATGTGGCCGAAGGTGATTAGTCAAGTGAGGGTCGATGACCACGTCAACCAGTGGAGCTCCAGATTTATTATACTGCCACTGGTGATCTGCTGTAGGCCGTGGCATCACCAGGGCTCCTAAGGATGAAAATCAATAACTTGTAAATAAAATAAAATGTAAAATAAATTAAACAAAAATTAAATTAAATTTATTTAAATTTAGAAATTTGTAATTTCTAAAAATAAAATTTAAATAAATTGTAGAAATTTGAGATGTCATTCAGCGAACATGTTTATACAAAAATGTAACATATTTGTCTGACCTATAATACAACCCCTGCAGGGTTCATACACATTTTTACTACAAAAGTTCTATGATTTTTCCAGGACTTTCAAGTAAATTTTCATGACCTAATGTTTCATGTAATGTCAAGATATACGTGGTAAACATAAGGAATGTTTAAATTTATTACAGCATATCATAAAACACATAATCCTTACCTGCAAAATCAAATCAGGTGATCGCATGAGACCAGTAGAAGATCATTTAAAATAAGAAATTTAAAATATGGAGCAATCACTCACTTTTATACATGTCTAATCATTTTGTTTAATCCCGCCCCCTTTTCGAAGCGCCATACGACAGAATTTTGCAAGCACAAGCTCTAGTGTGACCGCAGCTTAAGTCCCTTTGGACAAAAATTTCTGCTAAATGTAAATGTAATTTCCATGATTTTTTCCAATACCTTGTGGGTTTTTCTGTTTTTTCAAAAAAATTTCCAGGTCATGGAAAATTCCTTGACTTTTTTTCAGGTTTTCCATGACTGTATAAACCCTGCCCCTGGCAAAAAGTATGCAATCGACACTCTTGGAAGATGTTCATTCAACTCTTTAATTGTGTAGAAAAAAACAAACACATACATGCCACAAAACTATTTTCATTCAACAATCCAACCTTCTGGATGTATGAAACACCTAAAAAAGAAAGAACACTGTAGTCAATGACAACTGTTTTTACAGATCAAACAGAGGAAAAAATATGGAATCACACAAATCTGAGGAAAATTATATGGAATCACCACGCACTTAGCAGTTTTAAAACAAATAACTGTATATGATAACTTTAACTACTTAGTCTTCTGTTAAAAAAAAGTGTTTGCACACCTTAGAGAGGTGTTGAACCAAGCTGATTGAAATAAGCTATTCGCTATTAGTATGATTAAGTTACTATGGCGAAGGCTTAAACGGAGCATTACTCACAAAATCGAGCAAAAAAAAAAAAAAGACAGCTGTGAAACAGAACCTGCTTTGTGTTTTTGTTGGAGTAGTTTAGATCTGTTTAGGGTAATAGGTTTGTGAGTTATTACTGTCGGTCTATCACTGTGTCAGGAGTATCAAAACAAAACAACTTAACTCCGCTACTTTAGCGCCCCTCACACAGCTTGATCCACGCTGGCTTTTCTCTTCTTGGGTTTATGGTTTTAAAAAGGGAAAAAATTCAACCATCCCATCCAAACTTTAAGCATACCGAGTATCAAATTTGCACAATCCATATAATGCACAACACTCTGCTCTGTTTCCCTTGTGCGAAAGCTTGACAGAGCCCCTGCGCGTTGCTACAGTTGCTAGGCCACGATTGGTGGGTGGCGATTTTTGGGTGTGGCTTAGCGAAGGGCCAATTGAAAGGATCTTTGGTGATGTTGACAAACTTTTTCAAAATGATAATGCATCGCGACATAGGGCAAAATTCCCCACAGAAAAGACATATAATGTCATTGGGATGTCCTGCAAATAATCCAGACCTCAATCAAATTGAAAATCTGTGGTGGAAATTAAAGAAAGTGGTCTATGACAAGGCTCCAACCTCTAAAGCTTTTCTGGCAACTGCAAGAAGACAAACTTGGTGAAAGACTGATTAAGAATACTGTTCAATCCTTGCCTCAGATTCAAGTTGTTACTAGAAGCCAGAGGTGGTGCAAAAAGTTCTAGTGGTGTTTTTAATTGCTGATTCCAAATTTTTTCCTCTGTTTGATCTGTAAAAACAGTTGTAATTGACTCGTGTTCTTTCTGTAGCTTTTTAAGTGTTTCATACAGCCAGAAGTTTGGATTGTTGAATGAAACTAGTTTTGTGGCATGTATGTGTTTGCTTTTTTCTATACAATAAAAAATTTGAATGAACATCTTCCAAGAGTGGCCATTCCATACCTTTTTTGCTAGGAGTTGTATAATATAATATAATATAATATAATATAATATAATATAATATAATATAATATAATATAATATAATATAATATAATATAATATAATATAATATAATATAATTTAAATCTTATTGCTGACAAATAGGTAAGACCTAGTGGTTTGAAAATGAAAAAAAAAAACAAATGATATTCTTATAAGGCTGTACTGTGATCTTAACTAGTCTTTTAACTAGTCTTTAAATTTTCAATTGATCTGCAGTGTGAGAAATTTGTTGTATTAAATATATATTAAATGTATCAACCGCCCTATTAATATAACCCACCAAGCAATTTTGTGATTAATATACATCTAATAGACATCTAAACGTACACATCCAGGCAATAACTAGGGTAAATTTGGGCTGTCAGGAAAAATAAATAAGTCATCAAATAGAATGGTTAGCCAGACTTCACATGTGCAGTCACTCATTCTAGTCTATTTGATGACTAGTGTCTTTGGCTTATTGTTAGACGTCGATTAGATTTTCACTGGCAGGCCAAACTGAGTTAAGACATCTAAATTTAGATATCTATTAAACACAAATAATGGTTGCCGAGAACCTGCATGTATTGGAAAAAAAAGGTGGAATTGAATATGTGCTATACCTGGTGCGTTCGGGTCATATCGAGGTTTACAGATTGGTTTGTCAAGTTCAGAATCTGTAAGTGCGCCTCCCTTGAGCGCTGGCTTGGTAAAGGTTTTGGATACCGGCCGATATGCAGGAGTCTTCGAGACTGTAGGGGTTTCTGCAGGAATCTCGACAGCCGCATCTTGGAAACAGCGGCCTTTGGCATAGTCTTGATCAGATATGACCCCCATGACCTCTATTTGCTTCCCTCCAACCATAAGAGTCTGACCCTCACACAAACTCTCCAGCTCTGATGCCTTGTAACCTGAACCTAAGACAAAAATACGGATTTCAAACACAAAGACTAGGAGAGGATATAATACTAGATGTGATTTTATATATATATATATATATATATACACACACACACACACACATACATACATACATACATACATACATACATACATACATACATACATACATACATACACACATACATACATTCATACATTCATACATTCAAACACAGGGGAAAATAACTATTCAACACTTTATGTTTTATACTGAAGATAATGTTTCTAAAGGAGCTGTTAAAATGGAATTGAACTAGATTTTGGGAAAAACCCAAACAATACAAACCAAAAATGAAACAAAACAATGAAAAAAAATTAAAATCCGCTGTGTAATAACAATGGAATGACAAGGAAAACTCCTGAACTACTGAAATGTATTTAACACTTTAAATAAAAGGCTTTTTTGGAGATGGCAGCTTACAGATGTCTCTCATGTGGAGTTTTTCACAGACTTCAACAGAGTGTAAAAATCTTGAGGTCTCGTCTATCAAATCTGACCTTCAATTTGTTTTTATTTTGAATTCAAGTCAAGTGATTGGCTGGGTCATTCAACCAGCTTTATTTTGTTTCTCTGAAAGCATTTGAGAGTTTCCTTGGCTGTGCTTTGGATCACTGACTTGCTGAAGTGTTTATCCTGGTTTCATCTTCATTGTCCTGATAATAAAAGTTGTTAGACTGAAGAAGCTAATATTCATTTACAATGATAAAGGGCAGAAAATTGCTGAAAAATACTGAGTGATTTCAGCTGCTGGCTGGACTTTCACTGCATTTCTACAGCTCCCTTTATTCATGTGTTCAGTACTTTTTCCCTGCGTCATTTTATTTTGTTTTGCATAACTTAATTTGTAAACTAGATTTGTTTTTTGATTTGTAATTTGAAAAGTAGATTTGTTTTATTTGCATATATGGATTTCTTTGGTCGCTACCAACATCACAATTTAATTCAAGTCAACCCTATCTTTAGAAATATTTTTTTGGGTAAAAATTATGATCAATACTTTTGTAAAATTGTGTTCAATACTTATTTTCCCAGCTAAAGTCTTTTGAATCTGTATGCATGGCTACTAGATGAAAACACTACTGTTATAACCACTCCAAACTAAATATGAAACCACGATTTTTATAATTCTTGATCAACCTATTAGCCTATGCGGTTTCTTTTGATGCGTAAATAAAACCTATAATGGCATATAGTATTACTTTTAACACAGACAAGTCATTCTATGTCAGCAGCTGGTTTGTTAGAAAAATAGACTGTAGAGAAGATCATTTCCCTAAATGTATGCACTGAATTAGCCTACATATTACTTTTGTTTTAAAAGAACTTTAATGATTAAATAAAACTGTCATGATTTTAAAAAGCACTGAATGCTATATTTCATCAACTAATTTAAAATAGATTAACATGTTGATGCACAATACGCACAATATATGTTTGCATTCAATGTTTTATTTGCATGTTGATTATGACATATTAAATTTAAACCGCAATAGTTTAGGATTTTGTTTATTGTAGTCTTGTAGAGACTACAATGACCTATAAATAATAAGTTAAACAATAAAAAAATAACAAAAGTAGCTGTTAAAAAAATATTACAGTTTAGTTAATTAAAATACAGAGCCAAGTAAATCACTGTTAAATAAAAAAGCTATTTTGTGTTTTTTTCCCCTGCTGTATCCATATATAACTAAAGTACGTGCTAAACAGTCATGTTTGTGCCCTGTTGCACCCTAAACAGACTGATGAATATTGTCTTAAATGTAAGGTTAAAGTATAACAACTCAAAATGTAATTCACAAACAATAAAATGACAGCAGATAAAAATGGCATTGAAACTTTTTATGAATTCTTTGCACTTTAGCTATCAAAACATTGTTCAGTGAGAAAAACTAATATTCAGGGATTTGCCAATATTTACATTAAACAGTTCTGTTTCTTTTTTAATGATCCACTAAAATTATTAGATGAAAGAAAACAGGGAAATTTGCATCCCACACACTAGTATACAATGTCAACTCATTTAATCCTTAAATACGTGTTTATGTACAAATCTGAATGTGCTGCTCGAATGTGCTTTGATTATCTAACCTCGTCCAATGTCCCGGCCCTCCATGTCTTTAAGGACAACCGTTCGCCCTCTGGCAACAAGCACAGCATCACCTTCCCAGCGCTTATGCTTCCTTGAAGAGGCCTTGCACCATATAACACTATAGTAGTGAGCTTTAAAATAAACAGATAATGAATCAGCAGCGATAACACAACATAATAATAGCCTAAATCAAACATAATGCTTAGTTACTGTGCAGTTATTATATTCATAAACTAGAAATGTGCCTATATACTGTATAAACTGATCAGGCATGTTTAAATGAGATCAAAACTGTTACATAGGTCACAACTTAATCATATATACAATTTTTAAATTAATGTGCCCTCAAAATTATTAATTAAACAAATCCAACAGTAATCAAATCCAATTCCTAATGGACTAATTTAGTCTTGCCCGACAGTTGGTCTCAGCTTAGAAGCTATTTACTGTAAGTCTGACAAACCTAATAACAAAAGAGGAAAATACAGTAGTAATATTACCTATTATGCTGTGAATAAGCATTCAAATGAAGCTAACACAAACTGTTTGATTTAGAAGACTCTCATTCATTGCTGTTGCTACGTAACAACCAAAGAATAAAAGCCCATCTCAAACCACAGAGATTAAAGCATTTATGTATTTATTAGCAAACACATACAAAATCCAATTGAATTCTCTCATCCACACATTAAAAACATACAATTCTGCTACAAATATCACAAACAATCCTCATACTGAATTAAAAAAAACTGTACAAACAAGAAACAACTGTACAAACAGCATTTTAAATTAACATTTTATGGCTCCCTTTTTGACGTACTTTCAAAAGTGAGAGAGTGTACAAAATCACATCAATGGCAATCCTTGCCGCAGCCTGGCAGCTCTCAGTTTCTCCACTTTAACTCTTGACCGGAGTAGCTCCTCCTCCAGCTGCTGCTTTCTCTTAAGCCCCTCCCTCTTCTCCTCTATATATAAACCAAGCTTCCTATGATTGGCCAGAAGCAACTCGTGCTCCTCTCGCATCATCTGCAAAGCCTCTGCCTCAAACGCAGGGTCCTTGAATGCTGTCCTCGCCGTGTGATAGGCGCTCCTTCTGGGCCCGTGTGCCAGCGGCGACGGTGGCAGGTGTACAGAGGATGGGCATGGAGAAAGAGAGGCAGCATAAACATGGGAGGCCAATTCCTCTTCCTCCTCGTCTACCTCGTCTTCCACTACTTCACTGTCCCTTTCATTTTGGCCATGGTGGGCTTGGCTGCTCGGGGTGGCGATGGTGATGGGTGACCCGTGGGATGTAATCAGGTGGATATCCGGAGGCGGTTTCACATCCTCAGTCTCCACTCGAACAGCTGTGACTGGAGGATAGTCGGACAGCGCTGGGATGGACAGACTGCTGCCCGGCTGTTCTACAGGAGAGTTTCTTTTGAACTGAAGCCTAAATCAGACACATACACATGCTTCATTAATAATAGACATAAATATGGTAAATTTGAACAGTTCTTTAAAATTGTGATTGAAAGCTCAATTGTTAATCTAAGGCAGTGGTTCCCAAAGTTAAGGTTGGGACAAAGAGGAGGGGTCACTTGGCGATTTCCAAAAATCAAATTCATTTTATTAAACTATTAGAAGTACCATACTTCATCTATAAGCTACAAAAGAACAAAATTAATAGTAACACTGTTAACATGTTAAGAATATACATTAAAAACAACTTGCAGATAAATAGTCATCAGTCTTTCACATTTTTTTTTGTGCCCTCTGGGGTGATTACATTATATAATATGTATATTGAAACCTCTACAGCACTCACATCGATTAAAAATAAAAACAGGCCACAACTGAACATGGAGGATGGCCTCCGAGTTGCCTTCTCCAAAATTAAACAATGAATAGACTTGGGCCCATAGACCATTTTGAGGGATGTAAACAATAACAATGGTCCCAACGGATTTCCTGTTTTACATGCAATTTCTATAGCTTCAGAGAATCCAAAAAGAGCCACATATTGAAAAATAATGTTATAGCAGCTGTTTTAACATTAAGACATGATTGAATTGCCTCTTTCTACAGTTATGAAATAGTTTGATAACAAGCAGGAAATGTTCATGGGCCAATGACATCACCACATTGAAATGGTCTATTGGTATGTGTAGGCCGTTGTGTGCAAGGATTATTGGTCTATAACCACCTTAGAGGATATTGGGGGTCGCGAGTCACTGGTATTGTTATTTTGTAGGGTTGTGGGCTGAAAAGTTTGGAAACCCCTGATCTAGGGCAGTGGTTATCAAATAGGGGTGACACTAGGGGGCATCAACAAACTTCTAATAAAGAATGTATTGTAAAATGGAAAATAAACTCACTTTAGTTTGTTGATTACTAGAAGGAAAGATACCAGGACAGGTGCCACTTATAAACTGATGATAGCGGGGGTCAAGTTTTACAGTCATGTTCGGTAATATACCTCAGTGAACCAGTTATAAATTTAATTCAACTACATTTATTTATTATTCAAACTTTTTTTTTTTTTTTGAGGGATATTGAGTGGTTCTGGATGACATTTGTGATTAAATAAATGGTGACAGGTTTGTATTCCTGCACCTATTAATGGATGACCATGAAATACTGCACATTTATTTTTATTATACTGTTTAACTTCCATGTGTGATCAAGTGTATAATAAAATACAAACTATACATCTAGTTTTATAAACAATCTACAGTACAAATGCCTATTTTACAGAAAACATGTTTTGTGAACACTTGTGCTGTCTGTTGGTGCTCTAGATTTGTCAGTTTCAAACAGCTAAATTCATATTTTTGCGGCAAACAGCCATTCAAAATGGTATGAATATACTATAAGGCTTGAAGCTTACGCTGCTATTCTGAACCAATAATCGGAAACAGAAAGCAGTTGAAGGATGACGTGTTTAAATTCATTATTTATCTGACTCCACTGTAACTAATCTGACTCCATTAAAGTTGTTATCATCATTGATAAAGAGAAAGAATCTCAACATCTTAAAGCAGGCAAAGTTGTTTATTAAGTTACATGTTTAAATTTACAGACATTAGAATGATACAAACTAACATACTGTATTAAGAAATTAGCTGTAACATATGCACTGCTAAGCAACAAAGACAGTTAAACTGCCTTTGTTAGCATATGAGGCTACGCACTGGTGTGAGGGAGATGCAGAGTAAAAGCCATTCTCCCAGATTAACGGTTACCTTTCCTTATTATACCCTGAGCAAAGCATTGTCAAACATGAGTGAAAACCAACCCCCAAACCAGCTGGATATGAGAGCAAAGTTGAGGAGATAAAGTGGGGGAGAAGAACATTAACATACTCTCCTCAGGCCATGACTCAACAATAGTAAATATATTATAGATTGAAATATAATCAATCAATGTCTCTGTTGATTTCATCACTACAACACTGAAGTCATAAACTGTCAAATGACACCAAACATGACAAAGTTATCTGAAGGAAGAACACAAGCAGATGAATTGTGTATGGTGAAGAGCACATGGTTACTGTAAGCAAATAGCAGAGATGTGTATCGGAGCTGTGAGGAACTCTGCCTCACCAGGAGGACCCATCCCATGCTTGGAATGTCTCAGTAGTCCTTCATTAGCATAGAAGGAAAAGTATATAATATTTTCTTAGCTTACAATACCAAATGTATATTTACACTATCTATTATTTTATTTAGTAATATTATTTAAGATACAGATCAGAGAAAACTATTTCTTAACTATTAAAGAGTAGACTCCCCCACACATCTTGTTTTGATGTTCTTCAGAGGGGGATCAAACGTTAATTAGAGGGGTCAGACCTTCCCCCAAACCCCCTTGTAATTCGCACTTTGGGTACCAGTTTCTTGAAACACTAAATTCTTTATGGTTTATATTGCCATATTTATGCAAATTTAATTACAACAACGAGACAACTATATTGAGAATACTTTGTAGCATTAAGCAGAAATTAGACTATAGACTGTTTCAGATCGTTGTGAATGTTAAACTGAATTCTTCTAAATTCTTATTGGATATTACATCATTCAACGTGACAACGTGTGACTTTACGTAGAGCTTACGACCTACTAACTAAATTTTGCCTTATGAACGTGGTGCAACTGAAAAAAAGAACAAAATTTAGTTACAAACTAGCTAGTAGTTACTAAGCCCTTAGTGTGAACTTTACGTTACAGTTAATTACAACAATTTGAAAAACATATTGAGAATACTGTCTAGCATTAAGCTAAATTTTGACTATAGACTGGCAGACTGGTAAATAATTGTTAAATTGAACTTTTATACACTAATGCAAATATTAAAACAAGCATTTTCCCCCCTTAAACAAACCTGTGTCAAAACTTTAAATAAATTTGAATGTAGCAAATGTATGATAAAAATGTTGTAAATCAACCAAACCACAACTATGTTTATTTCCAATCTGGCCATCAGTGTTAATGTCTTTATTTTAATCTTAATGCAAGAGTTTACAATTTTTGAATTCTCAAAATATGAGTCTCTAAGAAAGGGGTTTACCATTAAACTTCACTTATAAAAAACAAACAGTAATCACAGTCTGTTTAAAGAGAAATTAAATCCATGTGATTAAATGAAGCAGTTATCATACTCATGCACAGCTCTCAGCTGAATTAAACATGTGGTGACCGAGACCAAAAAGAAAGACCTGTTATTTTGTCAACACAACAGAAAGTCCAAGATAGAGAAGACAGAGATGCCAGCGGAAAGTAACTCTTCTGGCACACGGTGGCAAACCTGGAATTACTGCAGCATCGGAAATACATTTAATGACAGCCAAATCCCTTCAGCGCTGCAGCTTACCTCTGGCACAGGAGTAAAAAGACAGCCAGTGTTTGAGACTACAATGAGTTTTGATTGCATATGACAGAAAAAAATAGAAATCAGTCAAAATGATGCTTGGGTGTCTCTTGAGTTAATTTGACCTCTAATTGGCTGTGTGTGACACTTAGCAACATTGGGGAAAGAAGTTAGTCAAAACATTAATCACTATTTTTTTAAATTAACATCAGCGAAGCCAATTAGGCCTCCTAAATTGCAAACGAATGGTTTTAATTGCACAACCTATTATTTGGTTTAAACTCTCCTTTGGCTGATATTTCGTTTTTTAAATTGCATATGCCCCTGATGATGAGTGTTACTTTTGTTTTGTCTGTGTATGTGTGTATCTGTTTAATCTCACCTGTGGAGTGTGCTGGGCTCTTTGTCCCCTACGTGAAACAGCTGAGGAATCATTTCCATGATGCGCTTGGTTGGCTCCGAGATGCTGCCCCTGTACTCAGGCTGGGCGTGGCTGCGCTGAAGAACTTCCTGCTTGGCACTTTCTTTAAGTCGTTTATAGAGGGTCCGAAGGCCCTGCGCAGTTCTGGGGGGCCTCTCGCCTCCAAAACTATTATAGCGTTCTGCTATGCTGTCCCAGCACCGGTTCTTATCCACTATCACGGCATGTTTGTTGGTGTGCTCCTCCAGAATTCTTATGTGAGGTTGAACCAGCCGTAGAAGATCCAGTTTCTCAGACAGGGTGAAGTTAGAGGAGCGAGCCTTGCCAACCATGCTGTTTGTCATGAATAAGGTAGACATCCTGCTTTTAGGCTGGTCTCGGTGCTCTAGGGTTGATCTGCTTCTCCTCTTTTCTCTGTTCACTTATGTGCGCAGGCTGCTGCACTGCTTGTCTCAGTTAAACAACACACACATGCACAAACTGGCTCTCAAGCGCACAGACGTAAGAAAAAGAATCAGGCTTAACTAGGCCAGCCTCGATTAGGCCCACGCCTACCCGGGGAGGGCTTTGCTGGAATTCCTTTTAGCTTAAGCTGACGCAGGTTCAGTAAAGCTGCTTAAGCCTGGCCTGACCTACATAACAAACCCGACTACATTAGTCTAGAAACACAGCGGAGCTCTGTTGTGCCGCTCATAGCGGCGACATGTGTTGCATTTTTTTAACGGCGAACGACCGAGTGCGCGTTTTGAGCGCGTTATGTTTCAGTCGCGTTAAGTCCGCGTTTTGACAGCAGAGAGTGAGTTCGCGCGCCCGCTGAAGCGCCAGAGGGAAACATTAAACTGACGCTTAACGAGCTCGCGCATTATACGCGTCTCGAAAGACAGTTTGTGTGTGAGGGAGAGAGAGAGAGAACTTCTTTTGAGACACCAGTTGCTGACAATTGCTTAACAGCTTGTAGTAAGCAGCTCTGCTCTGTCTTGAATCTGTGCGCGGCTGATCGCATCGCACATATAGTGCCTGTCAGTCAAGCGAACAGAGCGCCCTGATTGGTTAGTTTCAGTTAAAGCCGAAGTTAAAGGAGGGCGATAGAGGCGCAGTTTGTTCAACTCGAGCACTTGCTGAATTCTTTTCCTTTTTCCCCTTCTACTGTACTGAGAAAAAGCGTCTAAACCAGTTACATTTCCTCTTTATTAATCGGAGTTTAGAGCACAACAATCTAGCAAATTATGTAATCGTTTATAAATCAACAGATTATATTATTTATTAACGTGATATTTATTATTGGCGACAATTTGAAAAGTTAACAACAACGCTATAAACGAGAAAAAAAGACATTTAATTAGACTGTTAACAAGAGAACTGGGTTAATGATGTTGAGGGCACATGATTATCAAACATCAACAAGAAATTATGAAAGAAATTTAATGAAAAGACATAATTCTACCTGTTTCATCATTAAAATGTGTATTTTTAATGAACAAATAAAAAGACATATTTAAATGTGGTTATTTAAATTGTGTTTTTAAATGTCATTTAATAAAGCAATAAATCAATGGTTTTAAAATAACTTTTAAATGTTAAAATAAATACACAATTTTATAAATGTTTGTTTAATTTATGTTTTAAAACGCTGATTAATCAAACAATAAAAACATATATTTATAGATCATTTAAAGTGCATGTAAATGCACTATTTAAATAGTTAAAAAAAGAGACATTTGACAAATGCTTTTTTCTTTATTTGACACTTGCTTTTCCAATTTAAAAGTTATTTTTAAATGCATTAATTTATTGCTTTACTCAATGACATTTAAAAAACATAATTTAAATAAACACATTTAAATATGTTTATTTATTTGTCCTTTTAAATAGCGATTAATTTACACACATTTTAATTTAAATTGATAATTTGATTCTTCCTTTTGATTCTGGCCAGCACTCCTGGTCCTCCATACTAGACACCAATATTTTAAAGAATCATAAAAAAACGTAATCACTGTCTGGTCATCTGTGAGTTCACTATCATAAAAGTTAGTGTACATCACAATCATTTTATTATTTTGCTTTTGGTATATCATAGTCAGTTTGAACCCAGAACCCATGGTGACTGGAGACACCTGACTTAACAAGTGTATTTAATGTTATGTAACCAAATGAAAATACCTTTTTATTACACTAACCATACTGCTTAGCATTTATTGACATATGCCTTTAGTCAACATACATCATTCAATGATAACAAGGACACATAAAATATGAAAGTGACAGTGTTCTTACCAGTTGTTGTGCAGCTAGCATGAGTGTTTAGCGGTGGTGAGCGCCTGTCTTTATTTACTGATTCTTCGGGTTCAGGAAAGTCAGGCATAGACCTGATGTTGTTTTCCTTACATTCCCCCTGAGGAACCGCAGCACCAAGGACCCTGGCTAGTGCCTTACTTCCTACTGGAGCATCACTTGCAGCTGGAGCATCTCCACCACTCAAACACCTCTGGACCTGCTGGGAGAAATAACTTTTAAACCCAATCACAAATGAAGCAAAATGCACCTCGTCAGGATCATTTCTTTCCATATCGCCATTGTTGCCGTAACACACATCAAGAACTCACCCGAATAAACATTATTATTAGCATTACATATTAATAATGCACATAATAACAAACATTGCATGTCCATTTTTTAATTATCAGGTTTTTTAATTATTAATTTGACCTTATTGAGCAGCACATTTTTCAAAGCAGGTATGGGAGGCGGTGAGGGTTGTGATGGTTCTGGTTGGGGATCCAAACAAGGTGCTCCATCATTCCTCGCTGGCCCCGGTGGCATAAATCTGGGTTTCTTAGCAGCATTTCCACGGAGCTGACTCGGAGCTCCAGATCTGCGCATTCTGTCAATAAAGACACACATGCCATGAAACTAGAGCTGCACGATACTGGAAAAATCAGGTGATATCTTATTTTTCTGTGATAAATATTGCGATATGATTTCACAAGATAGTTTGAATAGCAGTATTTGACGGTTTTCTGGCAAGCCTAACAGCAAAAAATGCTTTTCTTACTTTTCTTTGTCTCATTTATAGTCCAAATATTAAAAAATTCTTAGGTCAAGTAAAAATATTGTTTAGTTTTCAACTTGACAAGAAATAAGTCAAAATTAGGAGTTTTTCCAAGTGAAATGATCTGCCAGTGGAGGAAGTAAAATAATTGTGTTTTTGCATTCAAATGAAGATATTTGGACTAGAAATAAGACAAATATTCGCAAGAAATTTTATTTTTGCATAAAATGTATATATTCTGTATAAATACAGTAATTAAATACAATTCTGTGGATCCTGTTTAACTATCAATAAGACTCAACATATCTTGCGATGTGACTATTACTTGTGAACACATTGTGATATTGATGCTGAAACAATATATTTTGTACAGCCTTACATAAAACCCTGAAGATCAGAGTAAAAGGGGACTTTTACTTTCCTAAATGAGATATTTGATCAGAATGACCTAAGGATTGATTGGAGCACTCTCTGTGTGTGTGTGTGAAACCATATCACAAACATACATTAGTATCATTTCATGTTCTTGAGTATAAATTTCACATGCAACTTATAAAAATTTAAATATACCATCACTAGACATTTTTGCAATTTATTAACTGATTTTTCCTTATTCATTCATTAACTATGCATATTAATTATTCAGTCTTTCGATCAACTTTTATATGTAGTGTTTCATATTTGTATTATTTCACTTGCTTGCAGGGCTTTCCATTGTTGTTTACCATTATGTTTGTGGGGTTACGTTATATATTTCACTAATTTGTAGAAAAGAGGGTTTTTATATTTCAGATTTACAAGATGTTGTTGTGAAACAGATCTGCATACATTGCATTAGATTTATTTTTTAAATAAATCTATTTAAAAGTATTGAGTATTGAGCAATATGATCGAGCAATATGTTTTGAGCCATATGATCGATCAATTATTTATTTTGAGTTTATAAATGTACTAATTAATCAGAGGCATGTACTAGATTAGTTAATTAGTTGTTGAATGTAAACAGAGCAATGCAGTGGTGCAGTAGGTAATGCTGTCGCCTCACAGCAGGAAGGTCGCTGGTTCGAGCCTCAAATGGGACAGTTTACAATTCTGTGTGGAGTTTGCATGTTCTCCCCATGTTCGCGTGGGTTTCCACCAGGTGCTCTGGTTTCCCTCACAAGTCTAAAGACATTCGGTACAGGTGAATTGGGTAGGCTGAATTGTCCATGGTGTATGTGTGTGAGTGGTTGTTTCCCAGTTATGGGTTGCAGCTGGAAGGGCATCTGCTGCGTAAAGCATATGCTGGATAAGTTGGCGGTTCATTCCTCTGTGGCGACCCCAGAATAATAAAGGGACTAAGCTGAATAGAAAATAAATGAATGAATGTACACATGAAGTGTAAATCTGAATTATGTAAATAAATTGTCATAAAATTGCAGTCCTACACTGTAACGTGTTGTTTTTATATATATGAATTTAAATACCAATTTATTATTAATGGTTTATATTTATAGCATTCTGATTTACTAAAGTAATCCGAAAATTGCTATTACGGATACAAAAGATACCCCTGAAACTTAATTCAAACTGTGAAACAGAAATATAAACTTTATTTAATAGAAAATATCATTTCTGACCCTTTCATTAGCATCAAGTATAAAAGAACAAAAATTTATGAAAACTACATTTAAGAAATAATTAGCAAATTTCTTTTAAACTGGTAAAGTGGTTAAATGTTTTAAAAGGTTAACAGTTTACTCAAAACACACAATGATAAAACAGTAGTTTAAGACAGTGGTTCTCAAACTTTTTTTTATCAAGTACCACCTCAGAAAAAAAATGTCTCTCCAAGTACCACCAAAAATGAGCAGTATTGAAATACAGTAGCGTAGTAGGCCCAGTAAAGCAGCTACAACTCTGCACAGTTAAAAACATGGCAGATTACCTCAGAAATATAGGCTATATGTCATATACGGCATATTATATACATAATTTCTGATAAATTTTTAAATGTGTGTAGTATGTACATGACATATTTCATTCCTCTGCGTACCACAAGTGGTACATGTACCACAGTTTGAGAACCACTGGTTTAAGAGAACAAAAACATTCAAACACAAAATAAGAAAACAAATTTAAAAAAATGATATACAAATACACAAATTATCTCCTTTCTAATGACAAATCCAATTCAATAGAAAATCATCTTTCCAGTGACAAATCCAAACCAATATTGCCTAAATTATTTATACACCATCAACAGTCAATGTGTACACCTTTTTGACTTTGTACTTGTCTGTGTCTACATGGGTGTAATGTGTGTTTTTTTCTTTACAAATTTGAGCAATTCCATGCAAATGTTCACCAAAATAGCAAAATCCTTTCTAGGTTCTTTGTGTAGGCTCGTATTTCACAGAACTCTAGAAATACTCATAAATGTCTGAGTCAATGTTGTCAAACTAATATATTTGATTTACCAAAGTCACAAAAGTGGCATTTTACATCTGTCACATGATCCATAACCAAGCTTTTTCCTCATAAATGCAAAAATGTCAACTAAAATAAAATCAATGATTTTTGTTTTTATAGTAAGCCGACTCTTATCCTTTAGATTAGCATTGTTTCATTTGGGTTGTGCAGTTTAATTCACAGAATTTCTACAAAGTATGTTGTATACTGTAAACTCGCATACTTTTTTTGGTCACGTCCATAACGCATGTTTACTTTCCTCTTTAAAATATAAATAATATTTACAGATTGATATTTTTCTGATCCCATAACTCTGTGGTTAGTTGTTTTGGAAAATATAAACAGATGGTGCAATATAATGTTATCATAGATTTTCTCTGTGTATTTATGTTTGAATTTTTTACTCAAAATGTCACACCCATAACGCTGGAATTGCTCATTTATTGTCAGCATTTTTAATAGTTTATTGTTTTATTTTTGAGTATTTTGTTGTATTATGCACTGTCTGTAGTCTGGAGCCAGCACCTAAGCTATTCAATTTAGGTAAAGCTGGTTAAATATCCGCACATTCGTACAGTGACAACTTGTGACATGCTGCCTACATTGTTTAACATGGTACTTTGAAAATTCAATCGAAAGTCACATGTAAGTATTACTTGAAAACAACATTAGCCCTATTTATTTGACTGTGAACAGTGTTGTACTTTGACAGTCGTTGACTGATAATAGGATTAGATTTCCATATTTAGCATTGGCAAAGAATACTTTCTTGGAATTACACTATTTTGGAGAAACTTTACCTTAATAGATTTTCATTCATCATAGCACACGTGCTGCTGCTGCTAATGTGACAGTTAAAGTGCTTTGATTTGAGGTATGTACACAGAAATTGAAAAAAAGAACTTTTGTTGACTTTTTTATAATTACAGTTTAGTATGACTTTTTAGGATTTTTTTCTTTATGAATGCAATATTTACTACCTAATCAATCATATTATACATGATGTTAAATATTATTATTAAAGTGTAATAAGCAGCCCTGATGAACTGCAAATTCTTCCGTATCAGAGGGTTTATGATTCACTAAAAAGATCCAGTTCATAAGAGTCATTTCATTTGTTCATGAATCGGACAACGCGGGGTAGCTCATCTATATATATATCATTAAAGAGAACCAGCTCATAAATAATGCTAAGAAGGTCATACTCATTGGGGATGACAAGAATGTGATAAACAAATAAATAGTTTCCTTTTGGGCGAACCATCCCTTTGCGAACAGGACATTTTTAGCAAGCAGGCAAGCATCTGTTGCTGTCGTTAGCAAAACACGGGTAAACAATGTAACGTTGAGCCGCGCTGACCGATTCCTTACACATCTCAAAACATGTCAAATGCATTTGAATTTAATCTACTAATTGTACATAAGCAATACGTAAACCGCTTACCTTGTTATCGAGTTTCCTCTCGTATGTCAATCACTTTGCCTATTTACAAAAACTCCCTCAAAAACGAGTCTCCCGCGGACGTGACGTACCTTTGCTGTGATTGGACAAAACTCGACGTCACGTAAAGTAGGTGGAGTTGAGGAGCTTATGAAGAGCAAAAATCAACAGTACAGAGAGAGTACTGTTAAAGAAACCTGACAGGAAATGTAGCCTGCAAATAATATATATCTAATCCAGCAAAGGTAAATGAAGCAAAATAGAAGAGACGTCTGAAAAGTTTGATTTCTGCCAACCATCACTGATCAAACAGGCAAGTAGAAGCTACTACACATTATTAACCAGACTTGTTTGGTTATTAACATTATAACAAACAAGTTTTGTGTGTTATTAGCTTTAACATCAAAACAATTACTGGTTTGTGTGTGTTTTTTTATATTCATCATTGCAGTCTTTCATTAATACATTGTTAGTATACCTTATATTCGAATTATTGCAAAAAATATTGCTTATTAACAAACATATTTTACTAGAAAGTAAACAAATGGTGAATTTTTGTACATATTACACAGTAAAGAAAAATCTGTATATGTAAAAAAGAGTACTGGAAAGGCACTGAATGAAATAAATTATGATCAATGTATCAATGTTTATTTTTGGTTGTAATTTAACTAATAAATATATATAATCATGAATTACTGGCACAGTACTGGAGAAATCTTGAATAACATTACCCTTTAATCTTTAGAAACGTTTAATAACACATACATGGTGCTTGAGTGTGATTTTATTGAATTCTTAATAAGTGTTTTACTCAGTAACTGTGTTTGGGATGCACACAGATGCATGTTTGCATGTGTTGTGTCAATATTTTATACAGTGCTGCATGTCTGAAAGTGAAGCTGTAATGTTGGCGTGTAGAAAATAATCCAATCAGAGTGTGGGAAAGCATAATCCTGTCTAATCCAACCGCAGCCATGAAGAACAGAGATCATTCAGGCAGTGAGAGTGACCAGACACTGACAAACATCCTCTCCTTCATAAAGATCCTGCTGTATATCCTCAAATGCGGATCTGTTAGCAGTGAGGGTTTAACCAGAGCAGCATATCATAGAAAAACAGAAGTGTTTAATGGTCAAGCCACAAACGGACACCTAAGATGATCAGTTGTTTTTCTGTCACGTGGCCAGGCAGGTGCAGGAACACTTGCGCAGTTCACCTGTTACTGAGGGGTTATTATTAAGGACCGTCTGCTGGATGTCAGTGAGGGAGGGACCAACAGGCTCCTGATATATGGGTTTTACTGGTAAACACTCCATTTTCAACATTAAATGTGTTGTATATTTGTAATCATTGTTCATTTATAATTTAAATTCTTTAATTACTTTTTAATGTAACAGAATTATTCATGTTAAATTGTAGTTGTCAAATGAGAAAACATTTGAATGTGTAACATAACAAGTAATCTTACAATTCTGTATGTTTAAGATACTTAACAAAATAAAATGTAAAATTTATATACAAACCTGTTTCTGTTTGCAGTTTGTTTTATCTATTCTTACATTATTTTAACTTTGTCAGTGTGAAAATAAGAAACATTTGTTTTGATTGGATTTTTAAAAAATAATTTTTAATTTGATTTCCTAAATCATGTTTAGTGTAACAAATATTCTTGTCAAGTTGTAGTAGATTAACACAATTATTAAAAATGTTTTTTATAAAAAATGAAGTTTGTTGCAAAGAAATGACATATTAAGCTGCAAAGAAACAAAAAATATATATTTATTATAAGTTGAAGACCTTAGTTATATTAAAATAATTTAAAATAAAAATGAAATGTTATTAATAAAATAATAAGATAAATAAAAAAGATAACAGTAAAAATATATTATTTGTTTATTTCTGTTCTAAAGTTTTAGAAATTTATCAAACTTATTTTTTCCTATATTTTAACTGCAAAGTTAAAAAATATGTCTAGTTATTTAGTAATATTATTAAAATAAAATTTAACAGTTTATTAGTTTTGAAATATATAAATATACAATTATATAAAATAATTAAAGCACATATATAATTTGCTAAACTAAAAATGTCATCGTTAAAAACATATTCAATGTGTTTTTTTAATGTGTATACAGTCTTGCTGTGCCTTTGGCTTGTATTTGTATGAGGGTTGCCAGGTGCTTCAGTCTCACCTGATCTCAGCATGTAAAAGGAGTTTCCCTAAGGGTTTCCCTGAGGGATTTCACCAGGTGTGTGTGGAGTTCTTGCAAATTTGTTGTTCATTAGGTGGTCTGAGGACAGGTGAGAGTTTCATAGCAAAGGAGCATTAAAATAGCATTTTGCACAACTGCACACACGTTGAAGGGTGTTTTTATAATGTTTAGTACAAATGAAGCTGGCGATCTGACCTCCCACTCATGTTTCAGGCCAACAGCTGCCACCTGCCTGTTTCTACAGCAACAAACCAGACCACCTTCAGCAACCACACCTGAAAGAAACTCTGAACACACCACACACAGGTAATCGCAATTTCACTAATATATGTATTTGTACCAATTAAAATATGTTTTTGAATGTTTTTTTAGTTATGCTGCTTTGCTAAGTTTACAATAAAAGTCTGTTGGCCTGCAGTAGCCTTAAATAGAACATTTGATATGATTTCTTCATGTAAAAGAAATACTATTGCTCATTGGTAAACCCATTTAACACTTACATATCAATTATACTAAACGTATCTAACCAAAATGTATATATTCATTTTGCTGTGAAGAAATTTTTTGCCTGAGTTTGTGTTTTGAAATATTCAAATAAGAAATTTATTTGTACTAAAAACAATAATGTGCGGCCGAAGCAGTGGCGCAGTAGGTAGTGCTGTCGCCTCACAAAAAGAAGGTTGCTAAGTCGCTGGTTCGAGCCTCGGCTCAGTTGTGTGTGGAGTTTGCATGTTCTCCCTGCATTCGCGTGGGTTTCCTCCGGGTGCTCCGGTTTCCCCCACAGTCCAAAGACATGTGGTACAGGTGAATTGGGTAGGCTAAATTGTCCATAGTGTATGAGTGTGTGTGTGTGATGAGATGGGTTGCTGCTGGAAGGGCATCCGCTGAGTAAAAACTTGCTGGATAAGTTGGCGGTTCATTCCGCTGTGGCCACCCCAGATTAATAAAGGGACTAAGCCGACAAGAATATGAATGAATGAAAAATATTGTGGAAAGTATGAAATCTTTGTATTTTTGCCATTAGTTGTTGTTTTTTTTTTGAGGGAAAAGCATAGTTTTTCAGACAGCGTGTTATTAGCATCTAGGTATTTTGACGCTTATACATTTAGATATTTGATACAGATATTTGTTAAATATCTGCAAAATAAAAATAAAAAATAAAAAAATAAAATAAAATATATATATATATATTTTATGCTAAATTTAGTATTTAATTATTATACTTTTTGATGTATAAATGCTGCATGATTTTAGTGTGTGTTATCTTTAGGGGTCATGTTATGTTTTCTGAACAGAATACACAGTTTATATAGTGCAAAACATTGAAACCCATTGAATGTACTCAAAGAATGAACTGCTGCTTGTTCAAACTACATTTTTAAAAATGAGCTGAATCAACAATTCTTTTTTAAGGTTTTTTAGACAACTTCGTTGTTGTATGTTTAATCCACTTAGTGAAGTTTACTTATAAACTAATTTCGAGAGGAGCGCGTGCTTATGTTTGATAGCAGCTGGTCCTCATTAGCTAACGCATGATTCACCAATCAGACGATTCCTAAATCACTATAAATAACCACAGTATCTTACCTTAACCATCTTTATCTTGAAGAATCCCCCCTTCCACCCCTACTCCTCCCATTTCCTCATCAGGGCAGCACGGAGGCCCAATGGTTAGCATCATTGTCTCACAGCAAGAATGTCACTGGCTTAGATCTTACCTGGCCAAGTCGTCATTTCTGTGTGGAGTTTGCTTGTTCTCCCTGTGTTTGCATGGGTTTTCCCCGGGCTCTCCGGTTTCCTCCCACAGTCCAAAAACATGTAACACAAGTAAATTGACAAAACTAAATTGACACCATAGACAAGCGTTGAATCCAGTATTCATACACTATAGCATTCAAAATCCACATCCACTATACACTAAGCAGAGGAGTTCTCAAGACCTACATGAACTCATACTCCCCTCTCGCCCTGCAACAGGGGAGAGCCCCGGGCTCGAGGATCTCACAAGCTCAGGGCTCTCTCTCGGTACAGCATGCCAAATACGCTTTATATTAATTATCAGCTAAGGGCGAACTCTTGAAATTTTGTGAAAACAATTAAGTTAACTTAATCGGTTTGTGTTGGGACAAGATGAAGGAGTTGTGTGGAAACAAGCATTTCTTTTTTATTTTTATTTTTTTTAAATATATGTAAAACAAACCATATTGTACATACGTTAACAGATTTTTTTACTTTACCCAAAGCAAACAAAGAAAACAAAACTCAATATCTGATATTTATTAATAAATAAATAAAAAAAACAAATAAATAGGGTGACACAGTGGCACAGTGGGTAGCACTGTCGCCTCAAATAAGAAGATCGCTGGTTCGAGCCCTGGCTGGGTCAGTGGATTTTTTATGTGAAGTTTGCATGCTCTCCTAGTGTTCATGTGCGTAAAAAACATGCTGGATAAGTTGGCGGTTCATTCTGCTGTGGCATAATAATTATAATTATATATATATATATATATATATATATATATATTTTTTTTTTTTTTTTTAAATAATCGGATGCAACTGAGAAATGGTCACCAAATTTTTTCCAAAGTCCTTGGTGATCCTCTGACACTGAACAGTATTTTCTCGGGAGTGCAGTGGGAAATTAGTTTGTTGATCCATTATTATGAAGAGTTGGGAGAGTGAGGTGATATTCAGTCAATTAAAATGCATTTGCTGGAAATGTAAAGTATTTTTATGATGAAATGTGTCTAGTAGTTCAGTGCCCCCTAATATTCAGATTGTAGGGTCATAGCTGAGTTGGGTATCTGTAATTTTTGATGATATGTCAACTATTTATTCCAAAAATCTGAGAACCCAGCATTTCTTACAGCATATGCGTGTCCTCTGTAGGATGGGCTACGATCTGGAGCGTTTTGTAGGCTATGTGAACGAGGGTCTGCTGTGCTGTGTGTGCCGGGATGTGTTAGAAGACCCTTTACAGGCTCCGTGTGAGCACGCCTTTTGCAGCACCTGCATTCATGGATGGCTCATCCACCACAACAGCTGTCCAGAGGACCGTCTGCCTTTAGACATCACGCACCTCCGCCCGCTCTTCAGGTATGATTCAACGCAATAAACTGAGACAGCTTCACTATCCAGGTAACTGCTGGCTTTAAATCAAGCATCTGTGGTGTGTTGTGTGTTCCAGATACATGAGGAATGATTTAGCGAGGCTGCAGGTCAGATGTGTGTTCAGGCCTCAGGGCTGTGAGGTCATCTGTGCTCTGGAGTCTATTCATCGGCATGAGCAACAGTGTGATTACGCTTTGCTCAACTGCACAAATACAGGTATATTTGAACATTCATTATATGTATATGTATTGTTTAAGTGCCCTACACTAATATTGGCACCCTTGGTTAAAATAAGAAAGGAAAGCTTGTCTTTATTGTTTAAAAGTCTGTGTGACCTGGAAATTGCTGAGACTTTTATGTATGTATGATGATGTACTTCCAACCAAAACAGATTATTAAGTAGGGGGCGGGGCTTCATTTTTGTGCATCATTCTCTCATAGCAAACTAACTGTAAGAGGGGCATGTTTAAGAATATTGTGGCTGAAGCCATCAAACTGACATCAACAGTGAAGGACCGTCACTCTAAACACAGAAGCAAATGGGCAGATTTTGATTAAAGATTATTAAAATGAACTTTTTTTCTTCAGTGGATTGACTTGCATAGATTATTTGTTAGCCTAACATAGAGATGCCCAAACTAGGGCCCGCAGGCCAAATTTGGCCCATGGTAACCTTTGATTTGGCCCGCCATCTTATTTGAGAAGGGAGGGAGAATTTTGGGAAAGGTTGGGGTAAATGCCTTTAATACACAATGTCATTTCTATTTTAACGTAACCTTTCATTGGTTTGTTTTATTGTTAAGCTACAAAAAAGCAAATGTTTTAAATAAATGTCGTAAATGAATAAAAAAATTTATTTTGAATGAACATACTGTTGCTCAACATACACCACAATTTAGAAGTCCTCAGTAAGCAAATCAAGGCAGGGGCAGCTTGGCTAGTGTATTTGGTAATAAACTCTGTTGTATTATAATGGAATTCTTATGTTTATATTATAATAGGTTCATTAAAAATGAAAAATATATATATATTTAATGTCTTAGTTAATATGATTAAAGTAATGTTTTCTATTTATTTTTAAATAAATAAGAAAATTATCCATGGCAACTTTTTTTTGGCCCTTCAAAAAAATGTTTTTTTATTAATATGTTTTGTGTACACACAAAAAATACATTAAGGCTAAAAGAAGCTTCTAAGTTGCCAATTTTTGAGAAAATCTTAAAACAATGATTGTGTCAGTCCTAAACTTACTCATAAACATTTGGTCTAAGAGTATTTTAGAAAGCGTTTTAGTCCTAAATCAGTAAAAAATAAACATTTTAAAAACATTTGACCATGGTGAGCTTTTAATACACTATTCAAGGTATTAAATAGTGTATTAAAGATTGAGGTTCCACTCAATCAATTTGTGTTCACAATCAACTTACTAGTTTTTATAAATTTAATTGGATTGAACATAAAACAATTAAGTCGTTAAAAAAAACTTTTTTTTTTCAGCTGATTTTAAACAAGTAGTTTAAACATGAAGGCAAAATCCTTTTTTGAGTGTATAAATACAATTTTGGCCATTTTAATATATTAAATTTTTTTAAAAAACTATATATTTATACTTTTTATATTTTAAAAATCATTTAAAATCATTAAAAAAATTATAGGAAAATACATTACAAAGGCACATACTTTTTAGAATGCAATATTTCACTTATTATCAATATTTCCACTTATCACAATATTTGCCTGCATTTCAAAATCTTTATTTAAATATGGCAACATTTTTATTTTGTCTATTTGAATATGGCAGCATAATATTACTCTCTACAGAGTTTTCATTTATAAATCTCTAACAGAGACTCAAATTGTACTTTAATCAGATTACTGATATCTTGCATAACTACACTCAAAAAAATAATGTTTACTGTTTATTCCAACTACTTTAAAATGGGCTGAAACAACACAATTTTCGAATTTTTCAGGGAAGAACTTGATTGTTTTATGTTAAACCCACTAAACTAAACACAAGCTAATGTTAAACAACATTCTGTAAAAGAATCATTTTACCTTCAACTGTATATTAAGTAAAAAATCCAAAGGTTTCACAACAAAAGACACTTTTCTTTGCCTTCTTTGCTCATATTTACCAAGGTTGCTGCGGATTTTAATTAAGAACACAATATATATAGTTTTTAAGCAGGGAACAGGTGGCTTATACACTTCTCATTCATATTAGTAACAATACAAAGAGCAGTTGAAATAGCAGATGAATGAATGTGGTGGCCACAAGACGGAGATAGATCCCGGCTTTAATTATTAATGAGGGGGGGTCTCCTGCAGACAATGAAGCCAAGCCTTTACTTCAGGGTTAAATCCCTTGAGCTGATTATTCAAGAAGTTTGTTTCACATAATGCATATGCGTGAGTTTTAGTAAAGCTGATGGAACATGTCATAATGCTGAAAATATTTTTATGTATATTGATATGCAGGTGACGAGTACTTGTGTTACCGTTGTGGTAGGTGTTCTGTGTGTTGTGTGAACTCTGTGTGTCTGTTTCTTTGAGTTTATTTCCCCTTCTGAACTTTTCTTGAAAATCAGCAGCGGTCACAGAAGGATTAATTTTACAATAATTATACAGTTCATTGTGATAATGCTGAAGGCTTTGAAATAAATTCTTAAACTCTTGCTGGAAACCGCTGGCTTACACTATTATGTTATATGTGACCATGGACCACAAAACCTTTTAATTGGTGTGAGGTTTGTTAGGATAGAACAATATTTGGCCAACAGGGTTAAAAAAAATCTAAATATTCAATCTTAAATATTCGATCTTTACTAAATATTCTAAGAATTTTGGCCATAAAATACAATATTATAATCTTGAGTTTAGTGTATTTAATTCATGTGTTTTTGATTATTACCAATAACATTGCAACATAAGATTTATTGGTCTTTTTAGTTCAAGTTTTGTAGTCCAGGATCATATACATATTTTTTCGTTTTAAATATTGTACATTTTTCACAAATATCCATTTACATCAGTTCTCAAGTTTACTGCTTAATAATAATAATAATAATAATAGGCAAAAATAGCTGGATGTAATTGAGCTATTGACAAAAATTCACATCATCATCCTCATATGTTGGCTTAAATAGCTGAACTTGACCTATTGTTTTTTTTTAATTTTCAACACAATCTTGATGATGCTCAAGTCTACCAAACTCTCAGATAATAAAATCCAAAAACTGTCACTGGGGCAGTAATTATTATTTTTTTTAAATGACACATTTATAATTTACATAGCCATAAATTGTGCATTTTAGCATCTTAAAGAGTTTATATTTGTACCAAAATGAAACATCTGAACAGTTTGAAACGGCTCCACCCCAACAACAGCTTTTGGATGTTTTTTTATGAGAGCGCACAAATTGTTATTTCATGCTTTTTAAAAAAAAAAGAATAATAATCTCAATCATGTCCTCTGTGTCTGCGCTCAGGCTGCCCAGTTCAGGTCTCTCGTCGCTCTCTGGAAGCTCACCTGTGTGTGTGTGAGTACAGCAGTAGAGTTTGTGCGAGCGGCTGTGGATACACAATCCTCAACGCGGATGAAGCTCAACACAACTGCGTATCGGAGTTGCGAGCTGAGTTGGACATGCTCAGGTACACACTCTGCTCAAATCATATGAGCTGACTATGCAAATACTGGCGCATAAATCAAATGTGTTTCTTATAGGGCAGAATTAGACTGCAAAGTCGAAGAAGTGAGGCATGAAATGGAATCACGCTTGGACTCCCAAAGAAGACACATGGTGCAGAAGGAGAGTTTGCTAAGGAGTGAAGTGGACGAACTTAAGGTACGTTACTCTCAACATCAGGGCCTGTGTTCAAAAAACATCTTAAGGCTAAAAGTAGCTTATCACTTGCAGATTAATCCTATTTATCTTGCAAATAAATCTTTATTTAGGACTATTAAGAATATTTGCTCTAAGAGTATTTTACAAAGGCTTTTAGCACCAAAGCTAGCTCTTAAATCAGTGAAATGTAAGGGGTAGTGATGAAGACATGTCATTAAGACCAAATCACAAACTATTCTGAAATAGTAGTTGCGGCAAATTCTTATGAAGATTAATTATAATATAAAGACAGAAAGTGACGGACCAAAAAAATATAAAATGTGAACGTTTATCAGTGTGCAAAGACCTTTAGCCATGATTATTTTACCCTGTTATTTAACCCTGTACAAGGAATTATTTTCTCCCGCCATTCATTCACATCTGCAGCTGACACTGTTGGTAGTTCAAACATCACTTTAGAGCTAGTATGTGAATGATTCTCTAGTATAATGTCTAAAGTGATGACAAAACAGGTGATTTTGCTGACATTTGGAGATTATGAGGTTGAACAGCATGAAATGCCATCAGTCTAGAGACATTTTTCAGTATTTCTCTGTTGCAATCGGGAAATTGCAATAATTGACCTCGAAAAAGCCAGAGCAAAGCAAACACTACCAGTTTCTGTGGTATAAATAAAGCACTACATAATACAACAGAAAGAGATCTCAGAATGTCACTTACCTGATTTATAATAATTTGTTCAGCTGTTGTTTGAAACGTACACTGAGAAAATGCTGTTTTTCTTGCTTAAGGACTTCTCATCTCTGTTGCCTGATGGTGGCTGACGCACTGAATCCGATGCTCCGAAATTATAAATATTTTAAAATAGGCACTATCCTTATAAATAAACTGCATAGTTGCAATCTGATGTTGATCTGATTTCACTTTTATAGCAAATAATAGTTTATTTTCAAAGATTTTAACATAAAATAGCTGAACATAAACATAAGATTCAGAGAAAAATGCTCATTGTATAAGTAAGTTCTAGACGGCATCTATAGGCTTTTGCATCTGAACTCTTATAAAAATCTATCTATCTATCCATCTATCTATCCATCTATCCATCTATCTATCTATCTATCTATCCATCCATCCATCCATCCATCCATCCATCCATCCATCCATCCATCCATCCATCCATCCATCCATCCATCCATCCATCCATCCATCCATCCATCCATCCATCCATCCATCCATCCATCCATCCATATATATATATATATATATATATATATATATATATATATATATATATATATATATATATATATATATGCTAATATTTTACAAGTAGAATTTAAATATGGCAGAATGATATTGTGCTCTACAATATTTCTATAAGTAAATCTCAGAACCTTCCCCTATCAGCCAATCATGCTGTGCACTTAACAAGCAGGCTGACATCATCTATAGCGACCAGCTCAACCCTGGCCCTAATCTTAGGCATAGTTCAGCCAAAAATAAAAATTTACTCACAATTTACTTACTTACCTTTGTGAATTTCTTTCTTTTTTATTTATTTTACACAAAAGAGGATATTCTAAAACAAGTAACCTTTGACCTCTATAGTAGTCTATAGTATAGTAGTAAATTACTGACAAGTGTGTGTTTGTGTAAAGGCTCAGCTGTCCCGGGTCATGTCAGATGTGCGTGTTCTGCTGGGAGCAGAGAGAGCGCGTAGACAAGAGCTGGAGAGGGCAGAGCTGGAGAAGGCGGAGCTTCTTGAACTTTTAAAAAAGGAGGGGCTCAGACCAGCCACGCCCTCTGAAGCAGCCCCACCCCCTGCTGAAATGCAGAGAAAGCCAAGCCCACGCAGTATGGCTCTGGACTGCATCAAAAGGAAGAACAGAGAGGTCACTGTCATCTGAGGACACGGCTTTTCATAGTAGAACAGTAAAGCCCAAAGCACACTTTGTGTGTGTGTGTGTGTTTGTTTATGTGACATGAATTTCAGCCTTTGCGCAGTGCATGTATAGTCTAGTTCTTTTTGTTACCACATGTACTGTGCAATGCACCTGCAGTTCACACTTTACAGATTTGGTTTTAATTGTTTTGCATTAATTGTTTTGTCCACAAGATGGCAACCCTGAACTGGGCTTCTGTTCCACAGTTAGATTAAATAATAACAAAGATACAAGTCACAATAGACGAGAAATCAATAGATGCTCACACTCACAATGACTGTATTTGGGGATGAAAAGATGGCCACAATTCTTTGTTTAAACATTTTATAGCCACAATTCTATTTGAAACCTATTATTTATATCACTTTTGAAGAAAATCTGTCAAGGATGATTTTTTTCAGGCATGGATGTCGAATGTTCTAAAAACTGAAACAAAATGTTTTGATTGCCGCTGGTGGTTGGCCACACACACACACACACACACACACACACACACACGCACACGCACACGCACACACACACACACACACACACACTATATATATATATATATATATATAAACACACCCGGTCTATGTAAACAATTATGATATGAACTAAACAAAATAATTGTTAATCAAAGACATTGTTTACAAAGATGGCTTCTGTCATTTGGCTTTATTATGTTAGCGTATGTCTAGGTGTTTGCTTTTCTAATATGTTTGCTTTTAGTTATTGTGTTGGCTTCATAAATACAGGGAGTGGCATTATCAGGGGATCAGTAGCTAGTGATTACTAAAGCCGTTTTAGGGAATTATACGAGTTTGGAAAGTACCCTGATAACACAGAACTTCATGATCACCAATTTTGTAGGCTCTGGCTCCAAAGGGCATCATCAGAGCAAAATGGTAGAAGCCATCTTTGAGACGTTTTGGCTTCACTTTTTTATAGTGGAAGAAAGTGTAATGTTTTTTGGAATGGATCCCACCCTCTTATGAAATATGAGTGTAACTGCCGTGTATCCAGCAGTGCACATTCACTAACACACACACAGAAAAGAATGAAGTGTACTTTGGACTTGATGATTCACATTGATGGTAACAGAAAACCGCAAACGGGAACTCATCATCTGAATGAAAAGCCGGATTAATCGATTAAGTGCTATAAAGCTATGGGCTAAAATTAAACCAAATTGTGACGTAAAGAATAAAAGTTTAGAATTTGTTTTCCCATTTGAAAGAATAACCGATACATTCTGCTACTTTTCTTGATATTAAAACAATCTGTTTCAACAAGTTGCATTGTGGATTATTATATTATTCATTCATTCATTTTCAGCTTGGTGCCTTCATTAATCTGGGGTCGCCACAGCGGAAAGAACCGCCAACTTATCCAGCATATGTTTTACCCAGCTGCAACCCATCACTGGGAAACATCCATACACTATAGACAACTTAGCTTACCCAATTCTCCTGTACCGCATGTCTTTGGACTGTGGGGGAAACCGGAGCACCCGGAGGAAACCCACGCGAATGCAGGGAGAACATGCAAACTCCACACACAACTGAGCCGAGGCTCGAACCAGCGACTTATTGGGTCATAGGCACACCTCGTTTTGTGTTATCCATGTAATAATCTCATTGTGTACAGGTGTGCCTTATATTGGGGCCAACACCAAAAGACAACCCTTTTTTAATGTGGCATCAGTTTGAACATTCTGTGGGTGTAAAATCCGGTGTTGTCAGTAAGTCATTACAAGTTCATCATCCAAACACCACCTGGCCATGGCATGCCTTTGGGTCGTCAGGAGGCCGTTAGATGTGTCTTATGACCTTGGTGTGTCACAAAGTGTCATCAGCAGACTTGAACAAGGCACAGAACTACTGGCGATGGGGAATTCATTGTGCCTTGATGAATTTCTGATGAACGTATTACTCCCATTTATATGCTTATTTGAGTGATTTAAGAATTATTATTATGTATCTATCTTCAGTATCATTATGTATCTATCTTCATGTACAACTCATGATCATACACAATTGCACACTCAGACATGCGCCCCCGCTCAGTTGCAATGACTCCCAAAATACGATGACCCTAAAAATGCCCGTGAACTTCAGCTGAAGCTTATGGTTGACAGCTCAAGGTACAGTGAACAAGATATATTGCAGAGCATTGTTTTGCCACATTTAAAGTAGGAAGGAAAGACCTTAAAGGGTCACAGGGAGGATTCCTAAAAAAAACTGGGATTCTATTGGTGGTAAAGAAATTACTCAACTGGCCGTGGGTAGGAAGCATCTGGGAGATTTAAAATCCTATTAGTGGGGAAGCTAATGGAGGTGTGTTAATGTGTGAATTTGGGTGGAGTGATAAGACAAAAAAAAAAGTGTATTTAAACTGTGTGCTAGCCTATACTCATGAGACACTCGAACGACCTGTCTCTGTTGTTACTGATGCTGTAACAATAAACTGCTTTGCCTACAGACTTCGGAGATCTCAGACTTTGCTATTTTTTGCAAACTTTGACTTAGAATATTTTGCAGACCAGAATCTTTTTTCCACAACACTGGCAGAGTTCATGACAGACCCAGGAGTGGAGCCCCACGAGTGACAGGACCTATGCACTCAGACATTGTTAGGCAACTGGCACACAGCTGCAGGCTGTGAATGTGAAGGGTACTAGGGTTTCCAGACAAACCATTCACAACTGACTCCACTGCTTTGACTTGAATGCCAGATGATCGTTGCAGATGCCTCCATTGACACCGCTGTGAATGTTTGCAGTGGGCACAAGAAAATTTGATCTGGACAATGTACCGTCCTTTTTACTGATGAGTGTCGGGTCACCTTGTACAGAAATGATGGTTATCAGCGATGCTGGAGAAAGCGAGGTGAGCGATACAATGAGGTCAACAGGGTTTGCTTTGGTGAAGATGGTGCAACAGTCTCGGCAGGCATCACCAGTCAGCGCAAAACAGATTTGATTATTGTAGATGGCTCAGTCACTGCACGTTCTTACCTCAGACATCATAGAACCTATAATCATCCCCCAATTCTGCCAGCACACCCCCAGCTTTCTGTTCAAGGATGATAATGCTCTACCACAGGGTGGCAGAATTGTCACAGCTCGACTTCAGGAAGTTGGAGTGCCTCATATGGTATGGCCATCACTGTCCCCTAACCTGAAGCCCATAGAGCACGCCGGGGACCAGTTGAAGCAGAGACAATGATCATACAATACCTCCACATGAGCTGGCAAAACTGCGTGTAGCACTTGTGAAAAAGTGGAACGCATTGCCTCAGAAACACATTCTTAGGCCAGTGAGGGGCATGAGGCGTCACTGTCAAGCTGTCATTGTGGCAAATGGTGAAACAGCCACTACTGACATTTATTTGGGGCTATAATTGTTATTGTCCAAATTTTGGGGGTAACAAGTATTAAACTAATGAAAATAGTGTTTCTTCTTATACATTATTATTAATTTCAAAGGAAACCTTCACTTACTTCATTAAAATTCAGAGCAAATAGGAAAACCACTTATGCAAATAACAATATCCCTAACATATTGTGAGTGATGTATTATATTATATTATAGAAGGAGACTCAAACGTATCTTCAGAAGAATTTAATCTTATTTAACAGTTTTAAAAATGGGGAAAAAAAACACAAAACGTGACAATAATATACACAATATTGGCCAACTGCTGTGTCAGATCCAGCAGATCTGTGCTGTGATTGGTCCATTAGAGCCTGAAGGCTGAGTCTGAGTGTTTAGCGAGTGAATGAGCGGACGTGTCGGCCTCGTCCCCCTCCACTGCCTCCGCTGCTGAACTTGCCTTGGCCGCGTCCACCGCCGCTCACCCCACCGCCTCCTCCAACACTCACTCCAGCGCTCAGCCAGGACAGGCCCGTCCCTCTGCCTCTGGTGGCCCTGTCTCGAGGAGCCAGTCTGTAAGCACCTGAGGAGTTACGGCAGAGGAGTCAGTGATTGTTTGATTGAGCTGAAGAGCTTTTAATTTTATTTCACCACTTTAACATTGAGCAGTAAGAATGGGCTATTTGCACAGCTAGTGTTTTTCAGCCAATAATGAACTTCTGGTAAAAGCTTTATGTGACCATTTTCAATTTTATACGGTTCCTTTTACAGTGTCGATGCTATAAAGAAAGTCAAACACAATCAGTTAAACGAAAGACCGTTTAAACGCAGGCGCCATCATTACCCACAGGCTAGCGCAGAAATTCCATTGAAAATACTGAGGTAAAATAAACTGTCATATTTTAAAGACATGGCATGGAAAAATATAATTTATTGCAGGGCTTCTTGTTTGGTCTGATACCCACTTTATATCGCATCTCAACCAGGTAGTGAAGATAGCTGTTTTTTCCTGAAATCAGATCTTAAACGTGGCTATTTTGTATGGGATGATAATTAAACGGAAGTCTTGGGGCTGGATGACTGAAATTAAAAGTCTGTGGGCATATACCGCATTCAATACTAAAGGAAACATCCAGCAGGTGGCACTATTATCCAAGTTTATAACTGTAATTGCGCAACTTGATTTTTATTCTACAAAAAAAAGTTGACATATACTTACTGCAGTTAACCGTAAACCACAAATGAGAATTACATGCATATAACCTTTAACCAAATCTATTCCTAAATTTACGGTAGATGCATTGATATTCATTAATATTACTTGGGACTTGAATTATTACACAGTAAGAGATCAATTGTAAATATTTATATTAATAGTATTAAATAATATTATTATTGCTGCTAATATTATTGTAACGTATATATTATATATAAATACATATATTATTATTATTATTCATATTTGACCCATGTTCTTGAAATTCTTGATTCTGATTGGCTGGAGGGTGTGCATTATTTCAGTTGAAATGCACAGGTAATTCCAGCAAACACTATAAATAGATATTTTCTAATAAATCTGTTTAGTTTACTAGCAAAAAAATTTTATACACGAATGTAAATTTTTGTCTGTAAAGCCCCTTTTTAAAATTTTTTTGTAAAGATTTGAAATATTATTTAAATAAAATCTCTACCTCCAGCAATGTTAAAGCTTTAAAATCAGTAACACTATGTGAATCTTACAGTGTTTTTTTTCTGTTTTATAATACCCAGAGGACTGCATTGTGTGTGATCTTGTAAACATCACTGACCTTGCTGTAAGATAGATTTAAAGCGATTTTTGTAATTCATATTCCCCCTGGCATTATCTTTTGCTTCTCTTTTTGTTTTGTTCCGTTGTCTACTTTTGTTGTTAAAGGATTTGTACCTTTATTGTAGATTTGTGTATTCTTGTTGAATGCTCCAAAAAAAAAAACTATAGAAAACAGCAATATTATAATAAATGTAATATTACACTGATCCTGCATGTTTGGCTAATTGCTTTTGTTTTAACAGAAAAAAATAAAGTATAATGTTCTCTTACCTGTCTCCATTTTTTTTTTCTTTTGCAAAAATTCCCTACATATTTACCAGCAAAGATGTCTGAAAAAGGCTTTGGCTGCTTTCTCTTCAAAATGCATCTTATGTGCCCTTGAACTGGTGTTTCATAAGATACAGCTTTGTGAATGTTTTATTTCATGTGTATATACAAATAGATAATGTTTTCAGCAATCGTAACATTATTCTACTTAAAGCAACAATCCTTGTCTTTTGTTGATCAATTTGCTTAACCTAATAATTTGATACGAAAGAGGCATAATTACATGATTTATTTAGATTTAGATGTAAACAGATTTTATAAAAGCGGCATGTTAAAACTAAACAGAATAAAGTGTGAAGGTTTAAAGTTGAAAGGAAATAAAATAAATGATCTTTAATTTCATTAGCCAATGAATAAAGTAACATATTCCTAAAGCGTGTGTAATTGATATGGTACTTTTAATAAGATTTGTATGTTGATTATGAAATGTAAATCATGGAAATTCTGCAATATAGGTAGCCTAGCTTTCATGGTATTTAAAGTAATGTTAAGAAAACAGATACATATAGATCCTCCCTCATCAGAGAAGTGGTAGAAAGTAGACAAAAGAAACATGTGTGACTGGAAACACACTCCAGGTGTGAATGGGAATGTCTTATTTGTCCACCTGTGATCAGGTTGATGAAATCACATCTTAATACAGGGTTCTTACACATTTTCACTACTAAAATTCCATGACTTTTCCAGAACTTCAATTGCATTTTCATGACTTGGTTTCATATAATGTCTACATATACATGGTAAATAATAAGAAAAACATTGATGTTCAAATTCATTACAGCATATCATAGAACACGCAACAATCTGTTTGGTGTAAATTTGTTTTATATCTATGTCAAATTGATTTTGATAATGCTTACACAGCTCTAACAATGTGAGAGCAAGTGTTTGGCCAAGGACAGAAAATAAGTAAAGACAATCAACCTATATTCAGGTTAGGGACAATATATCATGTTTGCATTGACATCACAATGTGTGCATCCGCAATAGTCACATAGCAGGATATACAATTTTGGATTATAGTTTAATCATTCATTCTTTCATTCATTCATTTTCTTTTCGGTTTAGTCCTTTTATTAATCTGGGGTCGCCACAGCGGAATGAACCGCCAACTTATCCAGCACGTTTTTACGGAGCGAAAAACTTACATTATTCGAGATTCACTCCTCTACAAAATCCCCTCAATCAATCCAAATAAACCTGTTAAATCATTTGGTGAAATTGTATTTACATAGCAAAATATATCACAGAAATACAAAATATGGTAATGTCGGATTTGTCAAATATTGCGCAGCCCTATTTAAAGTATACAGATATTTGTTAAACTAATTTCCATGACTTGTGGGTTTTTTTATTTTTCCAAACATTTCCAGGCCTGGAAAACGCTGTCAAAATTCCATGACTTTTCCAAGTTTTCCATGACCATATGAACCCTGTTAATAACGTTAGCAGGTATGAACAGCACGCAAATGATTTGTCTCCGTCTGTCTGCCTTTCACTGCTCATGCATTGGAGGAACTAGTAAATCTAACATGTTAATACTGATGGAAATTCAGACAAATATTGCACCGCAAAGAGCAAAACTAGTTTAAAATTAGGCGTTGGGTGGTCCTTCGCCTCCACGTTGTGCATTAAAATCCTTTAACGCATGGCAAGCTGTTGATTATCCCTTACCTATATCATAATTTATATTATTTACTTAAAGGAACTTTAAATTAAATATCCAGTGTTGTCTGTCAATATTTAAAAATGATATCATGAAATATTGTATGCTTACTAATAAACATTTTGTAGTTTTATTACATTTAATTATCACAGTTTGAAAGGTAGATGAACAAATATTTTGACAGCCTGTGCCTTATAGTTATATACAATTATTTTATAGTAATTTAAGTATTAAGTATTCATTAAGTCATTAAATTTCATTATTACAATAAAATTGTAATAAATATTTAAAAGCCCAAATGCACATTATTTATCATTAACTCAGGGGCTGTCATTACAAATGTATTAAAAGTAGAATAATTACTGCTTTGGTTAATCGGTCAAGCAGCAGCAGATGACAAAATTCCCAAAATACTCCAATTAAATGGTTATTTTATAATTCTTCCAACAGCAATTTTTAAAACATAAGCAGTTCTACCTGTAGGTGGCTGTCTGGAAGGAAGTGGTCGAGTGAAGTTGCTCTGTCCTCCACGAGGCTCACTGTAAGTCCCTCTGTGAGTAACAGCAGTAACTGGTGTGCTCCAAGTGGATCCACGACCTCCTTCCCGACGAGGATAGTTACCTAAAACACACAGATAACGTATCACAGCTTATATCAGCCACATATAAAGGCAAGTACAGAGAGTATATAGAGCTAGAGAGTAATTGTTCTGGATAAACTTAGAAACACAATTGCTTGGTTCAAAAATAGAAATCAGTTTACACAATCAATTTACTAGTGGTTCAAGCAAAATATTATTTGACAAATTATTATGTTTTATTATTTTTTTTCAATAATAATTTAAATTACTCACTCATAAAGGCGTAACATTTCATTTAAAGAGTTGTTTACCTTTTAGTGTTAAGGTGTGTGCACACCGAGACAATTATAATGCGTAATTTTTGCTGGTGTTTAACGACTTGTGACTAAACAAAGGGCGCTAATGTGAGTGTGCACCCTGACACACAAAACACTAGTTACAAAAATCATTATAAAGCTATAATCGCTATAAAAAACACTATTCCATATCACAAAAGTCATTAAATTTCTTAATTTCTTTTTTTGGTCGACCAATGAGATGCCACTCTCAATCACGTGCATTAGATTGAATTTACAGTAAAACATCACACGAAAAAAAAAATTAGCTGAGCACAAAGGAATTAGCCAGGCACACGCATATAACTGATGGTGAGTTTAATCAATTACATTTTTTCATGGCTTGTTTGAAGTATTTCCTGCAAACAGTTGACCAGGTGTTTGTGTGCTGTAACATAAGTGAAAAGTAGCAAGAGTGAGGGTGATGACTACTAGTGTACCGAGTAAGTGTCAGAAAAATAAAGTAGGGCAGCGCCACCTTCTGTGATTTTATTTTATTTTTTTAAGCGCCATCTAATGTCAGGGAGTGATTTTGTACATTCAACTCAGCTCACTGCTAGTAAAAATAAATAACAAACACCCCAGAGATTAAGATTTGAAAATTTGAAATTAAGCAAAGCTGTGATTGTTGTGCATGTCTTCTTAATGAAGCACGCTCTGATTTGTAATAAATCTCCTTCGACTGCCAGAGGGAGCACTTGTGGAAACCCATGAACCTGTCCCAATATAAGGAAATCCTCTGGGAAATAGCAGTGGCTAAATAAAGAGAAGATCGAACAATTTAGCTGCTTTTATAAATTCAGTGCGACTAATAAACTATGACTATTGAATAATTCCAAAGAAGAATTTATAGTAAAAGCATGTTATTAAATGTTGCCCTTTTACAGGCAGAATTTATTACAATAGTTCATTGAGAAGCGGTGCTTTATCACAGAATGATTCATTATCAGCAAATTAAAAAGAACTCAGATTTAAACAGATTTAAAATGCATATTCAATATATATATATATATATATATATATATATATATATATATATATATATATATATATATATATATATATATATATATATATATATATATATATATATAAATTATCAGAAATGTAAAAAATAATAATAATAATAACCGTCTATTACTTAAATGGCTAGCCATTGGTATAGTGTTCCGAGCTGTTATGCCAAGACTTCTGTGACAATTTGAAGGTTTCTAACACAGAAATAACTTCTCTGGTTGAAAAGAGTGAAGATGCCGCCACCAACAGCCTAGTGGTGAAGTGTGCCGACATATAGCACTGAGGTGCTCACGGCAACCCAAGCTCAAAGTCCTTTACCAATCCTGTTCCCCTCTCTCTGCCTCCCACACTTTCCTGTCTATACTCTCCACTGTCCCGTCTTATAAAAGGTGAAAAAACCCTATTAAAAAAGAAAAGACTAAAGACTGAAGCTGTCCATACATCCATCAGGACTGCTGACTCTAGATCAGGGGTGGCCAACCCTGTTCCTGGAGAGCCACCTTCCTGCAGATTTTAGTTGCAACCCATATCAAACACCCCTGCCTGTAATTATCATGTGGTGTTCAGGTCCTAATTAATTGGTTCAGGTGTGTTTGATATGGGTAGCAACCGAAATCTGCAGGAAGGTGGCTCTCCAGGAACAGGGTTGGCCACCCCTGCTCTAGATCAAATGGAGACTAGAATATATAGCTGTAATAGTTAAAGATTTAATAAACATATAAAAATCATGATCATTCAGAATTAAGCTTGCTTTTTTCAGTCAATCATGCGCCTATTATTTGTTGAAACACAAACATACCAGCGAGCAGCACACTCTTGGGGGCCGGTGGAGTGAAGAAGCGTGTGTGACTCTGGAAGCCTCTTCCTCTGGTTCCCCCAGTGAACATGCCTCTGGTGGGGGGTTTTGCTCCTCCACCCTTAGGTGGGCGTTTGGGCAGCGTCAGTCCTGTTGGTGGACCCACATCCTTGAACTCTGCAGCCAGGAAATCATCTACATGCATGGAAGGAGGCCGACTGGTGTTCTGCTTGCGCTGGCGGAAAATGTCATGTGGTCGAGAGAGCTGGCCAAACGAACCACGGCCACGACCCCGAGGGGCTGCCATGATATGAGCTCGCTTCGCTGGCTCCACATAGTCAGACCTTCCACTGCAAATACAGACATCAATTTGTAGATGTATGAAATAGGGATGCCAATTCCCATAAATAGCCAAGATAGATCATCTTTAAAAAAAAAACTGTCAATAAATCAATTAATAATTCCAGATGTGTGTACTTCAGTGGCACGTCGTCATCGCATTACATGATATCCGAATGACACTCAAAGTCAGTAAATAAAACGCTGGTAGCGTTATAAAAAGAATCAATGGTTGAATAATTTAATATAACCATAACCAACTAACAAATGTGTCAATATTACAGTCCCAGATGTACACACTAGCAACTGGAGCATACACACATCCATGTGAGCAAGTAGATGCTTATGGTAACTGTCGTGACACTTTATTTAATGGTGTTCTTATTACAATTGTTCCATGTACTTACTATGTAATTACAATTAATTTTACATAATCATGCAAATAAAACTGTAAACTTAAATTAAATTCTTACACTAACCATATAGTAAGTACATGTATTTATTGACATTACAGAGTAGTGAAAGTAATAGTTACTCTGTAACAAAAGCTGTTTCTATCCACATATTTTTATGCTCATTTGGATATGCACAAAAAATCAGTTGATGGAAACGCCAAGATGCGCAAAATTTTGAAAATGTGCATAAAAAACATATGCGCATAACTGAGTCAGATAAACTTTTTATTCGGTAAGAAAATATGCACATAAACTAAAATAGAAACATTGTACAATTTGTTTTACCAAACATATTCCAGAATGTGCATTAAAAAAGTCATCATGTGATGATAAAAAATGTGTGTGAATGGACAAACCAGCTGGCTGAGCACACTGTATTACATCAGAAATGTTGTTTTGGTCATTCTAAAACGCCAGTATTAGTATTATTATATCATTAAGTACCTTGAGAATTGTCAAGAGCGTCTGTGCATCTTGTCTGACACCTTCAAACACCACTACGTGTTCATTATGTGTCAGCATACTGTCTTCTAAGGTGAAGTCATTTATTAAATAAAGAAAAGATTCACGCAGCTTCTCCTACCACAACAAATTCAGTTTTTACTTTTAATATTTGGTGCTAGGTAATCAGGAAGTGACCATTTTGTTCTCTTTGACTAGGATGGAAAAGCTGCTTTATTCGCACGTCTTTTATGCGATATTTTAGATTTGCGCATAAAGTTAATTAGTATTTTTGGATGGAAACATAGCTAAAGACACCTTAAAATGCAGTGTGACCATTACTGTGGTTTCTTTGGTTCCTAAATGTGGATTTTGTGCATTTTTAAGAAATTCTGACTAAATTATTTATTAATGTGTTCAAGGCTTAAACCATTTAGTTATTTGCCTAGACTAATAGACCTTTTTCACATTTTTATGATTCTCAGCACCAGAAGTGGTCATAGTTAGGTAAACTTAATGGGAGAGTACAACAAAGCATTATTTTTGCATTCGTATCTGCTCCAATAATAAAAGCAAAACTCAACGATAGTGTTATGAAGACTTTCAGAAAAAGGAAATAAATAGTGCGAGACTAATAACGGCAAAAAAAGAGAGAACAACATCAAATGTACAGTCCTGCCCATAGAAGCTCCATAACAAACACCTCACATAATCGATCATTTGTTTTTTAGTGATTTGATGCAAAGTATATATAATACAAAGTATAGCTTGATATGTGTGGATGTTTTTTCTAAATGAAAATATTTAAAACTTTTAAGAATTGAAGATGCTGATGATCATTGAATGCGTCGTTACTATCTTTTGAAAGGGTCCATTACAACACAATGATGCAAGTAAACCGCAGCCCTGTGGGGTTTCTCCCAGCATACTACTAGAGTTTTTAAAAAAAGCTTATCCGTACTTTCTTTACTTATCCCTCACATCTGCTGTACATGTTTTAAATGCAAGTCGTAAAAGCTTTAACACTATGCACAAACTAGAGATGCTCATTTCGGTTAATTTTGTGAACAGACAACCGCCGCTAATTAACCGAATATTAACCGTCAACTGGTTAGATTAATATCAAATTATTATTTCATTTAATTTGCAAACATGTTTTATAAGTTAGAAAATAAAAGCCTCAGTGTGGTGCGCAGTTATCAATATGCAAAAATCAAGAAAATCGTTGAATTTGTTTTATTTGTAGATTATGTAGGATATTTAAAAAAAGGATATTTTATAAAACTATTAACAACTGTAATTTTCCAAATGGAAAATGGTTGGGTAGTTGGTTGTACACTAAATCATCACAACTATAGCCAATTTGTTGTGTTTATGAGCGGTGTCGGAGTACACTCCGACTTATGGCAGGCTTGTTTCCAAACCAGCACACATTTCAGAAATTTTTTTTTTGCGGCTTCTTTCTGCAATTGTGGAAAAAACAGAAATTTTTATGATGCCAAACCAGAACAGAGGCGATTAGTCCCAGTGCTGGTTTGGCATCAACTTGTCTGTGTCAAACTGTGACCAGCAAAATTCTTCTTTCACCCAAGTTCACCCAAAAATGAAAATTTGATAACTCAAGTGGTCCCAAATGTTTATGAATTTTACTGACTTTACTACAACTTCTATATTAAGCTGCTTTGGCACAATTTACATTGCAAAAAGCACTATACAAATAAACATGAATTGAACTGATTAACACAAAGCAAGACATTTTGAAAAATGCTGGTGACAAAGCAGCCATAACATCCATAAAGGCAACAAAAACTACTATGGAAGCCAGTGGTTGTTTTCTTTCGTATATCTTCCTTTGTGTTGAATTTTTATTTCGGGGTGAACTATAGCTTTAATCAACTATAGATAAGGTACATCAGTAATCAAAAAGATTACCAAACAATAATAATCATTCACTGATTAATCATTGGCCTTCTTAGAGAAAAAAGTTAAAATAGCGGACAACACCTTGTGTACCTGGATGTAATAAAGGTCTCGTGTTTGTGTTTGCCCAGTCTGAAGCCTTTGCTTGGTTTGCTGTGTCCTGGAGAAGAAGGTTCACTGAGGAATGAGCGCTCTAACTCTGCCTTCAGGTCTAATTCTGTACAACACTGCTGGGCCAGCGCAACCAGGTCTACTTTCACCTGCAAATGGATTGATAAACGAATAAATGACTTTAAGAATCAATAAAGAGTTTAATCTCAAGAACAGGAGTGCTCAGTGTTAATCTGAACACAATTATATTATTAATTCCTGCAAGTACATGATGTTCCTCACCATGTCTACTTCTGTCTCCATCTCATCTGGCTGGAATGGAGAAAACCACAGGGCCTTCAACTGCTCATCCAGGACATCAGAAAGTACATACACTGTCCTGAAGGTAGAGAATCAGAAAATTAGGCCGTATAACACTAAACACATTAGAATTTAATTACACATTAGAATGTAATGACACTCACATTTTGTCTGGATAAATATTGAAACTGGTGCAAAAAAGAAAAATTAAAGCAAGCACATCGAAATCGTCTTAACCAAATGCAAGATAAAAATAATATTAATAATAACGATAATAAAAAAAAAATTGGATTAAAAAAATAACTTTTATTTTATATAAGAAAAATTAATTAAAAGTGGCAACATTCCAAAACCACAGTTCGACACTTGCATTTATTTTACTAAACTTTATTAAACTTACAGACTGCACCTTCAAACAGCTTCACTGTCTTGTTAAAATCTTTGGTATATCTTTAGCTATATTTTCTGGGTCAAAACAAACCCATGTTCATTCTAAAGGTACATTATTTAGTATTTTTTCAGGTAAAGTTTATTTAAAGTCCTAAAATGTGTTTTTCCATGCTTTTAGTTTTAGCCAACTATAATAATTCATAAAAACACACAGACCTGTGGTTGAACTGTGTCTGAAGGGGCTCGGGCGCAGGTAGAGTGGGCTCAGTCTCAGGCTCAGCATTAGTCTGTGCGTCTCCAGAACTTTCAATAATCTGTCGCAGTCCAACTACATTCTCAAGCAGAGCCTCCAAAGACTCGTCCTCCTTACAGAGCTTCTGCACGGGGGGAAAACAATCCAGATAGGATTAATATGAGCTTCGTCTCTTTACATAGGGCAGAATTTAATTTCGATATAACCCACAACATACCGTAATGTGTTTCTCCAGTTCACATAGCAGATGCTCTCCCGAGTCTTCCTTCCACTGCAACAGCTGCTTCATGTCACTTACGCTAAGAGCCAAAGAGCGGCTGTCCATGTCTTCATCCTATATAGCATAAAGAATATGCATTAGTGCCTAAGATGACAATTTGATGTGTTAATTTAATTCATTAGTAATGGAAAAATTAAGTCATCTTAAATGTCATAGAGTTGAATGGTGAATAAATAACTCACTGCGTGATGATGCCTATAGAATGCAGATCTGAGAAACTAGGGTAAAAATGCTCTGTATGAGTTTTATTGTTATGTTTCATATTATATACTATAGTTACAATATTACATGTGTAACAAGTTGAATATTACATAGAGGCTGTTTTTGTCCAGCACAGCAGGGGTGTAAATGTGATTCAGAATTTATACAACTGCTCTGTACATAAGTCGTTAATATTGTGTTTTATTTTAGACACAAAATTGTCTGATTCTGTTTAGTTTTGCCAACAGTAACATTACCTATATAGCCATGTTCACAGAAGTATTTCTCCGATCATCGCAGAGCAGTGTTTTTCTGTCTGAATGAGGCAGTTGTTTGAACGAATTCGAAAAATAAAAGGCCAAATATAGGCGTTTTTGTTTTTTATTTAGAGTATTATTTAACAGAGCAAAATAATTACACAATTTCAAGACTCCTCCATAAATATTAAATTAAATATGACAAATATAATAATAAAAAGTCCTCCCACAGATAGAAATTCTGTCATAATTTACTGCTTGTGTTGTTTTAAACTTGAATGAAAATTATTTAGTAGAAAAAAACAAATATTTTGACGAATGCTTTTGACCAAACTTTTTAAAGCTTCCATAAATGCTCTGTAAATTTACATAAATACCAATTTAGATGAAGCATATGAGAGTGAGGGAAAAAGACAAAGCGAGAGAATTGGCGTTTTAGTCTAAACGTTTGTTCAAAATTTTTTTTGAAGAATGAATTTATTTTTATTTAAATTACACATAAGGACTTTAAATTGTCTTTGTAGGATTAGCTACTTGTTTACATATAATATATGATTACGTAATTCATTTTGTAGTATCAGCGTACGTTAGGGGTGTAACGGATCACAACCCACGGTTTGGTACACATGTGACCAGAGGATTAACACTTTACTTGTAGATTAAACCTAAATTTGTAACAATCGCAGAGAGATCACCTCTCAGGTCATTCAAATCACATGTATGAAAGCATTTAGGCTTTCCTGTAAAATACAATGATGACAGAAGAAGTTGTGGTAGGTCATTCAGGATGTGGTGGGTTTCTTAGGCTATATAAAGGTGTTTTCTGTCACTACTTGTGTAGCCTGCATTAATGCAATCAGGATAAGCTGCACGATTAATCATTAAAGCTCGAGATCTCAACACCCACGCAACAAATTATAAATGATGGTGATTTGCATATGTTTATTAATCCTTCAAACTGCTGCTTTCAAATCTCAACTCAGTCTTTAGTTACAAACCTGGAAAACACAGTACTGGGATAACAGTTTATAGTTTAGATATAACCATTGATGCTTATGGTAAAGATTCCAATCATAAGCATCTAACTTGACGCTCAAAAATGAAAGTTGTAGGAAGCAATTACATTATTTAACCAATAGGTGGCGACAACCAGTAATCAAAAATATGCCACTGAATAATTCTTCAAAAATGATCCATCTAGCAATGAATCATGAAGTTTTATGAGTGAATAACTAAACCATTTATTGAAAACGAGTCAAAAAATAAATATGGGTTGTAAAAAAAAAATCATAATTTATACATTAGCCGTTATCAGTAACAGTAGTGGTAACACTGAATTTTTCACAGTACTGAATATTTTACCATTTATTTTTATTCAGTTGATTATTTGGTAACACTTTATAATAACTACACACTATAAATCATTTATTAAGCATTAGCAAATAGTGAACTCATTATTTGTTAAGCGTTAACTCTACATTAATAAACGTTACTAAGCAGTTTATAACTGCAGCTACAAATGCTCTATTCTTGACTTATAGGCACCTATATGATGTGTTTAATGATTGTATTTTCATACTTAGTCAATGATTTATCTTTCATTACTAAATTAAGTATCGAATTATTTACAAACCGTTTGTATTTAAGAGTAGTTGAGGGTTTTTAGGATCATTCAGAATGAGTTAGTAAATGATTAATAAAATATTGAAATCAACATTTATAATTCTTATTATTCAGGCATATACTAATAGTTAACTAATATGTTAATAAATGCTTTATTAACTCAATTCATGCAGTTTTGTGACCTAATCTAAAGTGAGGACTATTCATGCTTTATAAATCCCTTATAAATGACAAATAAAGGCTCAGAATCAAATGAACGATAATCTGTGCAATCTTTCTAAAAAGTAAAATTAATGTAAAGTTTAAACATTGCCAGATAACAGGAGTGTCAAAATATGACATCCAACTGGATAAAACAACAGCAATATAATAATTAAACAATAAAATAAGATGCAGTGTTTAAACTCTACAGTGATTTTATTTTAGATAAGCTTGCAAAGATTGATTTTTTTATTTGAAGTACAGTTTCATTTGTGTATCTTTAAATGAATAGGAATGAATAATGTCATTCTTCCTGTTTAGAATTTAACTCAGCCTTTATTTGTCATTTATAAGGTATTTATAAAGCATGAATAGTCCTCACTTTAGATTAGGTCACAAAACTGCATAATGTTGAGTTAATAAAGCATTTATTAACATATATAATAACCATTACTATAAGCCTGAATAATAAGACATATAAACTTTGATTTCAATATTTTATTAATCATTTACTAACTCATTCTGAATGATCCTATAAACCCTCAACTACTCTTAAATACAAACGGTTTGTAAATAATGTGATACTTAATTTAGTAATGAAAAATAAATCATTAACTAAGTATTAAAATACAATCATTAAACACATCATATAGGTGCTTATAAGTCAAGAATAGAGCATTTGTAGCTGCAGTTATAAACTGCTTACTAACGCTTATTAATGTAGAGTTAACGCTTAACAGATAATGAGTTTACTATTTGCTAATGCTTAATAAATGATTTATAGTGTGTAGTTATTATAAAGTGTTACCATAAATGGAAAGCAAATTACATTTGTCTCATCCCCTTTTTGGCTGATCCGTGACAAAAAAAAAAAAAAAAACGATAATTTGATCCGAACCATAAAATTTGCGATCTGTTACACCATTAGCATACATCCCAATACATATAGATTCACAGTGGAAACATAAAGACTTTGTGGGATTAGCTACTTGCTGAAATTTAATACAAGATAACATAATCCGTTCAGTAGCACCAGCGTACATCCCTACAGTTGAAAATATATCGATAACCACTGATTGTGTTGTCCACCTACCATAGCTTCACTGTTCAGAATCTGTCTCAAAAAGTCAAAGAGGGCTGAAAGGAGCTCCGCAAACTCTTTGTTGAAGGACGTGATTTCTCTGCGGATTAGAGAGGAAATGGCCGTTGTGTGTTTCTTCAAAGAGCTGCAACAAACATAATTGAACTTAGATTAATATCATGTGCATTTTATTTGTAAACAAACAGTTGTATTACGCATCCATGAAAATTCCCAATCAAATTCCCGTTGACCTTTTCAGGTGATAGAGACCGTAGTCGTGCTCTGTGAGAAACATCATAGTTCGCAGACATGTGAGTTGAAGTGTGTAGCTGCTGTGTGTGTTCCCCAAGACGTCCAGCATCCCCTCACAAATACTGGTCATCATTTCTTTGGTCGGCAGCGCATTGGCAAGTAGCTCCGCCTCCGACACTGACGCTTCACCGGAACCGCTCACTACTAGCGACACGTCCTGGTCACACAGGGACTGAAGGATGGAAGCCATGAGTTCAGCGTTCTGCTGTGCTGAAAGGCCCACATCCGCTGGCAGGACTAGCATTGCAAGCAGCGAGGGAAGAATGTCTGACAGTTTGTCCTCCACTTTGCCTTCACTCCTGGTGTCACTGCGTGCAGAGCCACTGAGCAGAGCCAACATGGCTACCTTGCAGGCCCGTTGAGATGCCAGGGAGTCGAGGAGGGCGAGTACCCTTATTAAACGCGAGCCAGCTGCTTCCCTAAACACACAGCACACATAATCCAATATATACAACTCAATACAACAAATCCACAAACTGGTGTCATCATGATACTGATATTTTTAACTTTGATAATCGATATGATACCTTAAAAAATTGATGATATCTTTTTCCATATCGCATGTATTACGAAGCTTCAGTATTTATTAAAATGACCATACTTTTGCATGCCTGAAATTATTCATTTTAACTTTAAGCGTGACTTACTGTTAACTTTTTGCTACTTTTCCCTACTAATCCAGTCAGGGCAGCTTTTTCTGCTAAAGTTTTTACTGGCCAAGAAAAAATAAAATAAAATAAATTAAAATAAATTAAACAAATTAAAATAAAATATTTGTTGTTTGCAATATTTAGTTTTTCATGAAGCATTCTAATAATAATGTAATGAAGCAGTCTAACTCAGTATTAGAGAAGCTTTTAGTCAATTGATTGGCTATTTATAATGCTTACATTTGTGTATCTTCTTATCCCACTTTTTAGTTCTGTAACATCTTGATACACATCATTTAAATTATCAAATGGCATTTTAGAGGTATGGTTGCGACAAGCATTTGATATGTTTTTTCTTTCATAGCGAACACAAAGTGTTGTGCATGAAAATAAATGTTTACTGTGTATAAGTATAACAACTTTTGCCTATATATAATGTTGAATATTATGCAAGAGGGAATCTGATAACGACAAAATTCTAATTTTACCAGTGAAAACAAATGGTCTAATAATGTCGACATTGACAGATGACAAACATGTCTTAAACATAATAAATCAATTTTATAATTATGAATAGTTATATTCTGATGTCATCATTTTACTATGAATTAACAAACAGGACATATTAAAAGTCTGTTCAAGTCCACCATAATGACTATACAAAATCTAGCATTTTAAGCAACAGTAGATCTACACATAGACCTAATACAATTATTGTTGTTTCACCATATGTTTAAGAATTAACAATAATAATAAGTTAATAATGTTAACCTTTATTTTACATTTCCAGAACCATGAGAAAATCGTGATCTTGATTTTAAGCAAAAACATTCACATTTTTGCCAGAATCATGCAGCCCTATTGCTTTTATGGTTTTAGTTTAACAAACAAAGGGTGCTTACCATTCGTCAAGGAGTTCTAATATAATTTAAATGATTTAAATACATTTTTTCCTCACAAATTACCCACAAGTGGTTCCAAACCTTCACATGTTTCCTTTTTCTGTTGAACATATCAGGTATTTTGAAGAATGCTGTAAACCTGTAACCACTGACAGGAAAAACAACAGGAAAAACAACTACTATGGAAGTCAATGTTCACGTTATGTTTTGAACATTCTTTAAAATACCTTCTTTGTGTTCAACGGAAGAGGTTTGTGACAAGTGAATGGTGAGTAAATAATGGCAGATTTCTCATTATTTAGGTGATTTATCCCTTTAATCTTATGAGTGTGTGTCTTACTGTTGCATCTCCTCCTGCAGCTGCTCCAGCAGTGTCCTCATGACCAGAGTGGCTGTGGGTGCAGCAAGATCACACAGCTGAACACACACACGGCGGAGCATGGAGAAAAGCGGCGGACAACTGCTCACACACGCGCACCTCAGCACTTCCTGTAACACTCGAGCTTGAGCGTGTAAGTGCACACTCCACAGCTTTCGTGTGTTCATCGCAACCCCGATGTCTTGGACTGACAGCGCCTGAATGAGGAAGAGAAAGATGGGAAAGTTTATCAATAAGAGTGTTTTCTTTAATAATGAACTAAATTGCTATGGATGCATATATTTAGATTCATAATAATGGTTAAAAATAGTTTGATTTCTTTATTGATTTATTTAGTTTGATTTTATTCAAAGTTTTAAAACTAAGCTGTCTGCAGAACAAACACATTTTATAAATTTGTAGGCCAACATGCAGTGATCAGCATAATGGAGTACACCCAATTTTGAAAATTAATATTTTATCATTTCTCAGTTAATATAGGCAATGTATTTTAGTGCATTTAAACAAAACTGATTTATTAAACAGACATATTTATTAAATTAATATTTTAGTCGCCAAACATATTTAGAAACTGAAAATAAAACAATTTTATTCAAGCAAAATATTGCAAAAAAATTTCAACCAACAAAATTTCAACAAAAGTTTTAATAGTTTTGCTTCTTTTGATTTTTCCTCTTTTTTAAATTTGTATTTAATATTTTTCTATAACATACATTTAGGTGGACTATTATCATAAGTTATTTTGTTAGATAAGCTCCAGATTTGGTTTTAGTACTGACTAATCTAATGTTTATGCACAAATATAATATTATATATCTTCCTATTAAAATATGAATTTAAAAGATAAATTTATGAAGGGTGTACTTATATATCCTGAGCACTGTATGTTTTATTCAGAGTCTGAAAGCTTTCACTTGATTAATCCTTTTAAAATGATTATAAAATTGATTATATAAATCAAGCATAAAATAAACCTGGACTGGTTTTTTACTTTTTACAAGATGTAATATAGTCAAGTTATATCAAATAATATCAAAATGTGCCAATTTCAAGTGTATTAGCATGTAAAAATGATCACAAATATGACATTGAATTTCTATAAGAGTTGAGTGAGAGTTATGTTTTAGAAGCAATATTATATTTTTTGTTTGTTTAACCGATAAAAATACTTCCAAATAATGCCAGAGAGGAACAGTTTTTTTAGTTAAGTATACCAGTGATTAGGCTCATGTGGAATCTGCATGCGGAGAAATGAGCAGATTTTTAGCCAATCATAGAGTCTAGCTTTTTAATTGTGTAAAGTGTAAATTTATTTTTTTCAGCTTTTGAATTAATTTCAGTAATATTATTGACTAGTATGAAAATCTACACAAGATGCATTTACAATACAGACATTTAAACCTCTATCATGACTTTCTGTTAACTTTTTACCACTTTTTCCTACTGATCCATTCAGGCCAGCTTTTTAGATTTTCACTTGCTCTGCTATTGTTTTCACTGGCTAAGCAAAAGCAAAATAAAAATAAATAAATAAAACTATTTGTTGTCTGCAATATTTTTTTCTCTCCATGAAGCATTCTAATAAGTAATGTAATGAAGCAGTCTAATTCTTCATTTCAGTATTAGAGAATAAACTATTAGCCTAAAGCTTATAAAATAATTCATTATAAATAAATTAAATTTATATAGTTAAAATTATTAAATTATAACCAATAACACTAATAAATACAAAGAACAATTATTTCTGATGACAGATATAAGATGGCTAGGGAGAGATGTACACGTGCTAAGAGATATATATATATATATATATATATATATATATATATATATATATATATATATATATATATATATATATATATATATATATATATATATTGCTGCACACATGTGCTCAGTACCTGTGTGGTCTGCATGGGGAGAGGAAGAGGAAGTAGTTCAGACAGCAGACTGAGACTACTATAGATATTCTCTGGAGCAGCCAGAATAGAGTTCAGCACTTCCTTCAGCATCAGAGACCAGCTGTTGCCAGCCACGGTCTCCTCAGAACCTGTCTCCTGTTCACTAACAGCATGTGTGAACGTCAACAGGATCTCCGTCACGTCTCCTTGGATACGCAGCTCCTCTGCATCCAGGCGGCCGGTTGACGGGGTGGAGCAGAGGATCTTGTGAAGGGTGACACAGACGGAGGGCACACGTACGTCACGAAACTCGCAGGTTCCCCCGCACAGCAGCTCTGTCAGCATGGCTCGGATGAGTCTCAGCGAGCAGGAGGCCACTGACAGCATCATGAGTCGTTGCGCTGTGGGCCCCATTGGCCCATGCAGTCGCCATGGCAGCAATAACAGTGATGTAAGCTTCTGGAGGACTTTAATAAAAGTGTCCATTCCCTCTGCACTGAAGAGAGCTATGATGGCCTGGTTCCACTTCAAGTCTTTCTGCTGGCCTGCTCAAACAAGGAGTCATGACAGGACATATAAATAAATATTACATTATAATAATAAATAGTGAGGAGTCATCAGTTAAAGAAAACACAGTATTTCTGATAATATTTTTTTCTTCTGAAGAAAGTCTTATTTGTTTTATTTCGGCTAGAATAAAAGCCGTTTTTAATTTTTCAAAATCCATTTTAAGGTCAAAATTATTGGCTCCTTTAAGCTATATATTTTTTTCCATAGTCTACAGAACAAACCATTGATATACAATAACTTGCCTAATTACCCTAACCTATCTAGTTAACCTAATTAACCTAGTTAAGCCTTTAAATGTCACTTTAGGCTGTATAGAAGTGTCTTAAAAATATCTACACAAATATTATTTACTGTCATCATGACAAAGACAAAATAAATCAGTTATTAAAGATGAGTTATTCAAACTATTATGTTTAGAAATGTGTTGAAAAAAAACCTTTTCATTTAACAGGATTGGGGGAAAAACAAACGGAGGCTAATAATTCAGAGATCAACTGTGTGTGTGTGTGTGTGTGTGTGTGTGTGTGTATAATTAAGAAAAAAAATATTTAATTACAATTTTTGTACTTATAAATATTTTTGTACAACATTAAATTGATTATTTTGGCTAAATATATTTTTGTAGCTTTTTTTTAAGAAATAATTTAAGCTCATTTTTTAAATAACATAATCTCTTTAAATAAACATAATATTTTGAATTTTTTAATTAACAGAATATTTGTGTCTTTGGTGCAATTGCAAATTATATTATGTGCATTTATACTGTACAGGGCTTCTGCAGGTTTCACCAAACTAAATTTAAGACTTTAACACATTAAGGACCGTTACGAATGAAATTTTAGACTAATAAAGCACTAAATGCTAAGGAATTTTTCAAATGGCCCAAATGGAAAAGATTTTTGTTTGCCCTATCAAAAACAATTATATTTTAATACATTTAATAATACAATAATAATAAAAAAAATAAAAATTATGTTTCTAGCAAAATAAATTAATATTGTGTAAAAGTAAGCAAGCTCTGCTTGTATCCATACACTTTTTTTTTTTCAACAAACTTTCTTTAAAACAAAAAAATTTAACAAATGTTTTAAAAGTTAAATTATAAATAAATCTATATACAACAATTTGTGCAGGTTGGTGTTCTTAGCAGTAAATACATGGAGCACTTTTAAACAAACGTTATTGTGAGGAAAATAATTTTTTTTATGACAAATAGAGTTAAAAATTACCATTTTAAATAAAAAAATAAAAGTTTTGGCCATATTGAGTAGAAATACCTAAACAAAGGAAAATTAAGAAATTTAAGAAAAAGATTTAAGACCTACAACACAATATTTCAGTAGATTTAAGACTTTTTAAAGGCTTACATCTTTGATTTAAGATTTAAGACATTATAAGACTTTTTAAGATCCAGCGGACACCGTGCTGCAATATCTAATCTGTAATCACAAATCTGATAATATGACACATTTCACTTTTTTTTGTCCTGTTTAAGTTAGATTAAGGTGTGTAATATGTGTAAATGTACCTGGCACAGTTGCTGGTGGGCAGGCAATGTGGCACAGAACTCTGAGAGCAGTAACAAGACCCACCCCATCTGCAGTCATCAAGTTCTCCAGATTCTGAAAAAACCCCCAGCAATACTTAGTTCCTATACCACAATTCTTAAATGTCTTCGTCATCCACTGTGATTTAGTCCAATGACTGAATGAATGTTTTTAAGCTTATCGCAAAAGGATAAAAATGTGTCTCATTCATGTTGAAACCTGAACAGTCTATCAATGCCTTGAATGTCTTGATCAGTGATTAAACATGAGATGGCTATACACGTTGCAAATCATTCTCTATAATCTAAAACCCCTCAAAATGCCGTAAATGTTTAGAATGTGGCTGATAAGCTCACCTGCTTTATGTAGTCAATAAGCATAGGAATGCCACTGATATCGAAATGTAATTTTTCAAGTGGCTCCAACCACTTAGAGAGCTCTGAAAAACATATAAATCACTGAGGTCAGATGTTAAAGCACTTTACATTAGCAAAAAATTAGAAATCTGCTCTTAAGGCCATGAAATAAAACTTGCATCTTAAAAGATTCCATAAGTGATGTTTTGGCTGACATCAAAGTGTTTGAAGGGCTGCAAAAGTTAAATAGGCTCACCTTGAAGCTTGGCGTTGTTTTCATCAGCTTTGCAAACAAGAAGAAGTGGAGCGGCATAGTGCTCCATCATCCGGAGATCACTTGATGTCTGAATCACCAGCAGTACAAGCATACAGGCATAGTTATACGTTACAGATTTCCTTGCTTTGCCGTCCCTGATAGAGAGATTAAGAGCAAGTCAGAAAGCTAAACAGAACAAAAATGTAATTTTAACTAAAAACGATTATATGACAGGAGTGTCCAAACTCGGTCCTACACAGTTTAGCTCTAGCTTCCTTCAACACACCTGCCTGGAAGTTTCAAGTATACCTGGTTCAGGTGGATCTAATTGGGCTTGGAACTAAACTTTGCAGGACACCTGCTCTCTAGGACCAATTTTGGGCAACTCTGGACTATGGAGTGCCTCAAGGCTTTGCATTAGGCCCGTGTGTGTTTACAAACAACCTTCATAAAAGGTGTAAATAAAGATTTTATAATGAATGTATTCGTATTTGTTACGGTGGCCGAGAGAGCTTAACATGCTGCAACATAGCCCTACGCCGTGGCCGTCGGCGTCGCTAATGTGCACCTCTCAAAAAATGTAACTACATGTAGCAACGACGCGTAGCACAAGCTCTGTGATTGGTCGGCTTGGTAGCGCTGACGAGTCTGGGCGGGACCGAGAGCCGATCGAGCGGTGCAAGCCCAATGGAGCGATTGTTTACAAGTGTGGAGTCCTGCGAAGGAGCTCCGGATGGAAAGTTTTGTTTGTACAGTATACATCATCATCTGCTGTTAAAAGCTAAGCTCAGAATCCATTCAAGAGATAGTAGCGATGTGTTTTAAAAATCTCAAAAAAAAAAATATATATATATATTTTTACAATTTTTCTCCACAGTTCTATATAGTTTACCAAAAATATCCTCTGACGCCTGTTTCACACCACATGCATGAGCAGCACTTGTTTTTTCATGTTAACAGATTACAGCTTTCATATAAAACACAGAAGCAGCGATGTCACGATAGTTTCCACGCAGGGTCTATTTTTGCCACGCTGCTCAAGTTTAAATAAAGTGACAGTGCATTGACAATGACCAAAAACACATTAAATAGCAGTAAAAAGTAGAAATTTTATCGAATAAATGCATCAACAGTATCTACTGATTTTTATAGTCAATCAAATTAACTTAAAACGATTAAGAAAGGCAACTCATATTTATTTGAGCCCGAACAACAATACCAAATTTAAAACAATTGTATGTCTTAACAGATGTTAAGAAAACAGCAGAAGAAAGTTGCCACAGGTGTGACGTAATCAACATTTTTACAATCTATAAATGTGTCTCAGATATATTGGTAAATGCACTCACCCTTGGCCATCTTTGGCATGGAACTCTATCAGGTTTATCAGACAGCTGAGGTTGTTATCCAAGCTGAAAGTGTGTGCAACAGCATTTCGGCCCGTGCTGCTAAAGCTAATGAGATACAGACTGTGAAGTGTTGCCAAAACATCTGGATTATCGCCATCTTCAAGCTCTGCCCCGTTTAATTCAGCAATACCCTGTAGTGCATGTAGAGTCTGCATAAGCCACACCCAAAAGCCATCATCCATCAGCCCCTCTCCACCTGCTGCAGCTTCTTCCCCCTCAACCTCAGAAAGGGGCGTCAGTGGAGCCAAATGAGAGGGTGGGGTCAGATGGGTAAGGGGCGTGAGGAGGCGGAGCAGCAAATTAATGGTTTCGTGTTGACTAAGGAGGAAGAGGAGGCCCTGCTGGGACTGGGACAAGAAACGCATCAGTTCTCGAACGGCCTGTAGAACTCCAATGTGGGCACATGTAGCTGGATATGACAAGACAACTCCCAGAGATTCCAGAAGGTGACATGCATGCATGTATCTGTTAAAAATAATACATCAGATTAAATTAAACAATAATTGAATGCTATATATGCCATGTATTTAACCTTACATGAATCATCTTTGATGGAATAGTAGGCCCAAAGTGAGAAATGTACTCATACTAAGGCCATCCAAGATGTAGGTGACCTTTCATCAGTACAACAATACAGACTTTGGTGAAACCCTTGTTCTTGATGATTTATAACATGAAAATCAGTAGCAGCTCAATTTCAAGAGTCAACAAACGCACTAAGAAGCATTTGCAGAGGCTCTAGATTAGAGGTGAAATGAAAACTGTCTGACTGTTGTGTGCTTAAGGTAGAATGGACAACAAAATGCTTCTTCACCAATTTCAGACAGAAAGCGGTAGGTCTAATATGCCAAAAAAGTACTACTGTTTTTAAAGACTAAGGGTGCTTTCACACCTACACTTTTGTTTCGAAACGTATCTCGTTTGCCCAGTTAGCGCGGTTCGTTTGGCATATGTGAACAGGGCAATCGAGCTCTGTTCCGCGCCAAAGTAATCGCTCCGAGATAGCTTGAATGCCCGCAAACGAGTGATGATCTCCCGGTAATCTCGCGTCTCCCTCCCGTTCCTCAAATAGGCATCGTCGCGCACCCTTCTCACCCCTCCCCACCGCATCTCTCCTCAGACATGTCGCGCGCGCACCCTGTCAATCACCACCAAACCACCACCTCTCCTGACAGCTGAGCGGGACGTTGCAAAATAAACCCTGACACTCTGACCAATGTGAGGAGAGTTTACTCGCACTTGACTTGTTTTAGCTCTTTTGGTCCGATTAGAAACTTTGCAATGTGAAAGCGAACCGCTCCAAGAGCAAAGAGCAACAATGTAACATTTGTAATCCTTGTTTTGGAACAACTGAATCGATTCACAGGTGTGAAAGCACCCTAACTTTACAATCTAAGGGGCCGATCACACTGAACGCGCATTTACGTTCCAAAAAAGCAAGGTGCACCGCACTGCCTTTTTGCTGACAAGAAAAAAAAGGAGCACAGTGAGTTTTTCTATGTCGCTAGGCAATTAATCAGCTAAGTTAGGTATTTTGCGAGAGTGTTGCTGTTGATATTAATATAACTTTATTTTCAGGCTCATTGTTCACATTAACACACACATAATAACATGACTTGGAATATCAAAGACCAAGATTCTTCTTATGCTTCATCTCATAGTTTTAAAATGATTGATATGCGCATATTAATACAACCTCAAATGAGATTGTTGTGAATTTGACTCAAAATATATAAAAACTGCTGGTTAAATGTGTTAATTTTTGTCATAGAATATATATATTTTCCATGCATACATCCACTTTAAAAAGTTCTTTTATCAAAGATTTGTGGTTTTATCAAGTTTTATGATGATTGATCTATATATTCTAAAAGCATTCAAATTAGATTATTGTAAATTTGACTGAAGAGTAAACTTTAAGAATTATTTTTAATGTGTTAATATGAGATTTTTTCTATCAGACAATATCTTTTCTATTCTCCACTGAAAAAAAAATTATTACATTATTATTATTATATTTTATAAGGGACCATCTTATTGTTTCATGATGATTGATAAGTTATGATAAAATAAATAGCAGTGCAAATTCATTTGACTTGTAAATTTGACTCAATAATAGCTATTTTAAAAAATCTGTTTTGTGTTAATGTGACATGTTTTTGTCCGATATTCCATGTTCCATGCATACTGCCACTATAAATAAAAGCTTTTTTTTTTTTTTTAATTTGACATGTGGCCCTTCACCTGGTTTCCAAAACTTGATGTGGCCTTCGGGTCTAAAAAAACTGCCCACCACTGCTCTAGATTAAAGGTGATAAAGTTGTAAATGTTAAAGTTGTTAAAAAATATTCAATGAAGTTCGGTTTCTAGATTTTTTCACTTCATAATACATCAATGTCTAGTCAAAAGCCACAGGTACCATTTTGTTTTGTTTTTATATGTTGTTATTTTTTTACAGAAAGTCATCTACATTTGGGATGGCCTGATGATGAATGAATTAACAGCTAATTTTCATGTGTGGGAGTAGTATGGCATTACATTCTTAAAAAATAAATAGATAAATAAATAAAATGTTTTGGATGAAATCTGAAAGACTCCTGAAAGTCCAGTTAACCTAAATGAATATCATCCAAGGTTAAATAGTTGTATTAAAAATGTCATATGTATCTAAACTTTTAATCAATGTGTTAGTAAGAAATACAATTAAAATATATGAAACATATTAAATTTAGCCTTTTTAAAGATGCCTTTATGACCTTTTAACAAAGAAACCGAGACATGGGTTTCATTAATACCTTAATTTGTAATTCAAAGATTAGCCATGTTAGTTTTCATTGGTTTCGAAGGACATGATGGTATGCAAATAGGGGTGTCACGATTTTTCGACAAAAAAAAAAACACAGTTTTGCAAGCTCTGCTATGTACGTATTACGTACGGTTCGTCCGATAGACAACACCGGCATCGCGATCCTCCGCCCGCCCCCGTTGCAAATCCGCTCGCGAAAAGTACACACTCAGGCTCTGTTTACACTGTCTTTGTTTTTAAATGGCATTTTAGAACGACAACGATTTGACATCCACAGTGGCGTGTGGCATTTCTGAGCAGCCCTCCTTCCTCTCTACCTCTGAAAATGCACATCACGTGACCACACAGACACACGCACATACAGCCTTGTGCTCGAGACAGCAGGTCCAGGCAGTCAGAGGACTGCTTCAATCTTTCACTCACTTGTACTTAGTCATTTTAGCGAACACCTCAGATACTGTTGGCTGGTTCCTGTTGGTTGTGTGTCTTTTTTACCGACGCCATTGTAACGACACAGATCACTGCCTATTCACGAGTCCCGCAGAAAAAAGTGATTGACAGGTGGTAATTATGTGTGTATCTTACCTTTATTCATTTACTGTATGATTTGTTTATGGGTAAAACAAAGACCATGCAGGTCAGGTAGTTTAAACGGTAGGCTACAAATAATTAATTGGTCAATAATTAATTAATTATTCATAATCGAAAATCGAATCGAATCGTGCCTTTAGAATCGAAAATGTAATCGAATCGAGGATTTGGAGGATCGTGACACCCTTATATGCAAATGATCAAAGAATTTCTACCTTTGGGTAAACTACGCCTTTTAGCACAAATAACCACAAAGGAACCACTTGAAAATTACATTTTGCATGTTTTTATGAGGCAAATGAAAAGGCTATGTTGCGCCACACAGTATACAGTATACTTGTTCCTGCTGCTGCTAGTGCTACTATGGCAACACTGGCAAAATAACTGACTTGACTCATTCACTGGCAATAAAATGAACTGTCAGAACTTGCTTGAGTTTTTGAGTTGATGCTAAATGCTAAAATTTTGACATGATAAGTTTAGATCCTTTAATTAAATATTTAACAATTATTACAAAGGATTTTCAATTTCAGTTTTTGGCCAAGTGAATTTTCCGTTTCAGCCAGTATTTTTTTATTTCAATGCATCCCTAAAAAAACAAAAAGCTCGGTCCTGACCTGTAGAGTGTAGGATAGGGATCATCTCGCTCTGGTGGCCCAGTGATCCGGACATTGGTGGGAAAAGCTTTCCCAGGAGGCTGCACCATACAGTGAGGTGCTGTTTCCAGCAGGTGGAGCAGTTCCTCCAGGAGACCCTGCAGCCTCTCCAGGTCAGCCTCTGACAAAGAGGCAGATTCCAACAAGGTATCGATGTCCATTGGGCTTTCCCGCTCTGCCTCCTGGGTTTCCCTCTCTCTCTCCTCCCCTTCCCTCTCAGTGCTTTCTCTGTCTCTCTCTCCAGCCTCGCTCTCGCTGCCCTCGCGCTCAGCCACCTCCCCTACAGTAGAATGCCGTTCAGCCCAAACGCTGGCGGTTTTCTGCAGGTCAGTCAAAACCTCATATAAATGTCCTTTGTGTAATATGGCTGCACCTGCAGTTGCGACACGAACAGTCTGGTCCAATAGAAACAGATCGAGCAGACGCTGATACCCGCTTGTGCCATCATCATCATGATGGTGGCGGTCTCTGAGCATAGCTTCGATGCCCTGTGGCTCGCTGATGATGCTGTCGAGGGAGCGCAGCACGTTGAGTTTCAGAGTGGATGAAACGTGTTCTGCAAACAGCAGGCCTAGGAGCCTGCCAACAATCCCCTTCTCCAGCAGATCCTGCACAGCCTGAGCACCACAGTCAGCCAAGGCAGAGATCAGTTTGGTTCCCGCTTTAAGCTGGCGCAGGTTCAGTGCTATGGGCTGCGCCAGAGCAACGTCCAAATTAAGAGCTTCACAGCTCCAGTCGACCAATTGCTTCAACTTTTCACTCTGCCCATCAGGGTCCTTAATAGACAGGAAGCTCATTCCTTTTACAAGAAAGGCAGGGACTTCCTCTAAAGCAGTTACCCAGCCTGCACCTCTCTCCGCCCCCTGCGCCTCCCCCCAGGCCTCCAGCAGTTCTGAGAGTTTAGCGGCAGACTCTGCCCATGAGGAGCTCGAGTCCTCGATGTCCACCGTTTTGAGGCGTTTTAGCTCTGCCTCATAGCGTGTGATGTGTGGTGGGGTGAAGTGCTGAAGGGGTCGGAGTTCACGCTCATATGGGTCGTACTGCACAGTTGGTAGTGAGGCGAGGTCTTCAGGAGTATAGTCCAGGTCAAAAGCAGGAAGCTTGAAAGCCCCACTCTCTAAATCCTCCTCATCACTGGATATCTGCTCATATCCATCATCACCTGAAGGTGAAAACATAACACATCACACACTTGTTGCCTTTCCAAAGAGCAAACAGAACATCATGTCACCAGAAGAGAAATGGAGCAAGTTCAGTCTTGACTTTGAATTCTCGTGTAGTGTTTAATTGAGTTGGCCGTCTCAGCAAATCAGACTATAAATCAGATTTGTAAGGTCCTTGTGTATGAGTCAGAACTGTGCAGAAAAACTGGTCTCTGCACCACTTCTAGAAGTCTTTGAAAGAATTTTCTCAATTTTAAGTGTGAGCATTTTCAAAATACATATTAAAATATTCTGTAATCTAACAAAATAAAACAAAAACCACAGTCCAAAATTTAGTACACCTAAATTAACATGCTCGAAAAAAAATATTCTATAATATTCTTTTTTAATAAACTGGAAAATGGAGCTAATTTTTTTCAATAATTTGTTTGAATGTAAACATTATATTTCTGTTCCTAAAAATGTTAAGTGACAAACTCTTATTTTAATGGCTATAGTGTTTAATTAAACTGTTTTGTTTAAATGCACCAAACATTCTTGGCTATATTTACTGAAAAATGTATTAAAAATATGAATGATCAAAAGAGGACGTACTCATTTACACTGAGCATTGCATATTTAATACTATTGTAAGCCTTTCAACTCCTCACCTTCACCATCTTCATCTGTCACATCATCACCCACTTCATCTTCCTCATCATCTTCATCCCCTTCAGTTCCTTCAGACTGCACATCATCCTCCTCTTCATCAGCTGGACCCTCATCGTCTTCCTGCTCTGCATCAGAGTACGTCTCATCAGCAGGAAGAGATCCTCGCTCAGGTGAAACGGGTTCCAGGTAATCATCACCCGGATGTTCTGTGTTCTCCACCTTCACTGGACCTGCAATAATATATATGCAATAATAAAAATTGATAAAAAATATATAAAGTTGGTGACTATGTAAATATTATGGCAAAATTCAGAACTAATTATACTATATGACATTTTTTTTAAAACTTGTCCTTAAAAATGTTAGATTTTAAATATTAAAAAATAATTAAGTTTGGAGTCAGTACGATTTTTAAATGTTTTAAAATAAGCTTCTGCTTCTCAAAGCTACATTTATTTAATCAAAAATACAGTACAAATTGTAAAACTGCTAAATGTTATTGCACTATAAAATAACTGTTCAAAAGTGGTTTATAATTTAATCATTTATTCCAGTGATTTTAAGGATGAATTTTCAGCTTCATTACTCCAAGCTTCAGTCACATTATCCTTCAAAACTCACTCTAATAATATTAATAATTATTATTGTTATAGTTATTATTAATAATAATGGCAAAAGTAATAAAAGAAATCATGACTGGAGTAATAATTTCACTTGAAATGACATACAATAATTGATAAATACATGTTTAATTCATAAATATTTAACAATTTAACCATTTTTTACATTTAATAAATGCCGTCTTGATGAACAGAATAATTTTCTTTAAAAAATACATGAAAAAAAAAAATTTGACACCAAACTTTTGACTGGTATTGGATGTATGTATGTATATATATATATATATATATATATATATATATATATATATATATATATATATATATATATATATATATATATATATATATATATATATATATATATATATATATATATATATATATATATATATATATAGCTCTGTCAAAATTAATGCGTTAACGCATGCGATTTATTTTAAATAATTAACGCGTTAAAAAAATTAACGCAATTAACGCAGCTGCAGGTTTTTTTTACTTCCTGTTGTGGTGGACGTGTGTTCAACAAGCAAGACATGTGGATAAGACCAAGGAAGCACTTTTTAAAGGCAAGTTTCAGTATAAAACAATTAATGTCGCATCAGGTTATCCAGAGTTTCATGCAATTTCAGGTTTTTCATTTTTAACTTTCGACATCTGTTGCAAGTTGTACTCCTAGTCTTATAGCAACTGGATGAATGTAAAGGAGGATTAAGCAAAATTGTTTCTACTTTATAATTAATGTTCTCAACTCAAAGCAATAAAACTTTACAATGAGTGCAACTGTTTGTATTTAATAGCTTATTATTATAATTTTCTATATTTCCATATCTGTAATGCCTGTATTTTGGCATTTTTTTGCAGTCCACTTAGAATCCAACATGGAAATCAATGTTTTCTTTATTGGCATTGATTGTTTTGAAATTGAAATGGCATTAACATGCCTGTGTTTTATTTGTGTAATAAATATGGCTGTCAAGCCAGGATCTTGATGGTTGATTGTGGGTATGTTGTTTACATGAAGAAATATGTTACAAGTTAAACAAAAATTCTAATAAACAATTATATTTTGAATTTATTATATTATTTTTGTCTTGCGTTTACATTAATTTTACATTTGAATAGCCAAAATCACAAGTTTAAGTATTTTAAATGTGATTAATCGCGATTAATTTTTTTAAAAAGGTGCGATTAATTAGTAAAAACAAAATGCTCTGAATGACAATGTTTTTTTAAGAAGAAATGTTTAAATTTGGAAGAAATGTCAGTCGTATTTTTTGAAAAGGTCTCAAAAAAAAATTCCATAGCTGAAAACGCAATCTTTTCCAAACTGACATACATTGACCAGGTGCAGGCATTGCTTCCTCATCATCATCATCTGGGGGAGGTGGTCCTGGTGGTGTCCGTGGACCTCTGGGTTGTGGTCTGGGTGGGCTGCCATTAAACTGATCTTCATTCTCCCACTCTGCCAGCAATATACACACAAAATACATTTATTTTTCCACCTAATGCTACGACTTTCAGAGATATATTTGCATAATATATATGTTAGTGCTAACCAAGCTTAATGAGCCTCTTGGACCCGATCTGCTGCTGTTGGGGAGGAGGGGGTGGAGGAGGCGGTGGAGAGTCCCGCTCATGACTGTGAGGGCGTTCGGCTGTACCATACACCGCCAACGTCAAGCATGTGTACCAGCCACGCAGAACCAGCCCATCTGTGTTTATCTTTAATAACACAATGGCAAAATCAAAATCAACACACATCTCTGAGAGGGAGGAGCAAAGAGTCCAAAACACAAATAATGTCTGATTTGCCTACAGGCCACATGAGTGCATGAGCGGACAGCTTTAGTCATTACAGAGGCATGTGCAAATACAATGTGGATTTGGGAAAATGCTTTTCAAGTGTTCGTTGCGCTGAAGAAAGCAGCTATCAGCAGTTTTGGTGAAACGACAGGCATACTGGCACTAAATGTGTGTTAGTTGCACATGGATATATGATGCTGGCAGTAAGGGGGATCTCTTACCTTTCCATTCGGTCTGAAGATGATTGATTTGTTTTCATCATATTCAAGGCTAATAAGAACAAACACAGATATCAATGATTTGAACAATTCAAAAGTGCATCTATTCAGCTGATTATTTGTGAGACAGTGCACTGTATTTCCTGCTGAGCCTGTCCAACACAGGTGTAGGTGTGTGCGTGTGCGTGTGAGTTTATTTAGTACCTGCCCAGCCTGTCAAAGACCGGGGAGTTGGGTTTGGACACATTGTTGAAGAACAGGTCCAACTGGAATGCGTGAGGGGCAGTTTCCCTGAAGACACACAGAAGGAAAGGGGCTTTGTAACTGTCAAAAGTCAAACCTGAAACCCCTATGTATCATCATAAGTGATCCCTGTTTGATAAAACTGCTTGTAAATAAGACTAACTCATTAAATGCTTATTTTCAGAATAGATTTATTGTTATGTTATCACCATGATGCTTTCAAAAGGACAGAATAAGAAATTAAGTATACAGTGTGTCCCATCAAAAGGAACTTTTTCCTTTTCTTTCATTGTTCTTTTCTTAGATTTGGAGACAAGAAAGATGAGGGATGAGGTCATGGGGAAAAGCTGAGAGTGGTGGGAGAATAGGGGGTGTGGTGGATCTGTTTTTAAAGAAGAAACAATAGCGTCCACAGAAACCTTTTTCCAATTTCCTCAAATGTCCTGCAGCCATTTCTCTTGTGAAGATCCCACAGCATTACTCATGGCCTATTGTGCACTATAGCAGCACTGGGGCAGTTTGTACACACTTTAATCATGGCAGAAGCGGTGCTAACTGTCAATCTATGTGAAGAAAGTGACTTCACATCCAAGTATAACATATCAAATAATGCAAGTATTTTAGTAGAATAATAATTTTAGTAGAATAATATTTTACTAGATATTTTCAAAACACTTCTATACAGATTAAAGTGACATTTAAAGGCTTAACTGGGTTAATTAGGTTAACTAGGCAGGTTAAGGTAATTAGGCAAGTTATTGTATAACGATGGTTTGTTCTGTAGACTATTGAAAAAATGTAGCTTAAAGGTGCTAATAATTTTGACCTTAAAATGGTTTAGAAAAAATTTAAAACAACTTTTATTCTAGCCGAAATAAAACAAGACTTTCTTTATAAGAAAAAATATTATCAGACATACTGTGAAAATTTCCTTGCTCTGTTAAACATCATTTGGAAAATATTTAAAAATCAAAGGGGGGCTAATAACTGCATATGATTTTTACTGCATATATAACTTAATTAGCTCATAATGAGTCACAAAAGCAAATTCTCTAAAATATGTTAAATGTTTAAATGTCAGCAGGCAAACCATTTTTTAAATATTAAAATTTTTCATTTAGGTGCAAAAAACTAAATAATTGAACTGAATATAAAAAATATCAACCTTACTAATTGTCTATTTGTAGAATGAGCTGTGAGTGCTTCTGTAAACTGTAAAACTGGACTCTGGGTTCATGTGTGTTTTCTCACCCAAATGCTCTGCTGTCAGGCAGGTTGCTGTGTGCTTTGATGCCAGGGGGAATCACCCGCACTTCTGTGATCAAGACACCGTAAGGAAACCGCACCACATCCACATTTGTCAGCTTGTAATAGAACAGACAGACAAAAATGTTAAGAAGCTCATCAAAACCAAGATCAATGTTATCACAGACAGACTAGTGCAATAATAGATTTGTCATGCACACACCCTGACTAAGCAGCCAACCGAAAAAAAACAATCCAGCTTATTCAGCTGGTAAAGTCCTGGAATTAGGATTCCTATGGTTCAAGGTATTCGGCAGCACAAAAGCATTCTCCGAAGTTTATTACTGAAGCTAAAAATGGCAGAACGGTTCCTTTCCTTAGCAAACTTTCTTCAGTCATAGGACAACTGGCCTGTCCAACCTGTTTTTACCGAACAGTCTGAGCAACAATACAAAAGCACTCGCCGACCACATGCATGCATACACACCCAAACAAGACCATTTTAAGAACAAGAGATATGCCATCAGAATTTACTTAAATACTATTAGGCAAAACAATGCAGTGAGGGGAAACAGAATGTCAATAACGAAAAAAAAAACATCTCACACACAAACTAACTTTTTCTCAATGGGGTATATGCACAGAGAGTGCTTTTTAGCAACCGATAAACTGACAATTTAGTTGTTTAAGCGTGAAAAGGGATCCAAGCCATTTAAATGCAAACACCGTCAAGAGCACCAAGTGAGCACAGAAACTCCACTGAAAATACTGTGGTAAAATAAATTTCCATATTCCAAAAACAGCACGGAATAATGGGATTACATGCAGTGCTTTTTGTACGGTCTGAGACTCACTTTATATTGTATATCAGTCAGGCAGTGAAGAACATTAATTTTGGAAAAAAATAGATTTGAAATGCAGTGATTTTGTAAAGACTTGTAGAAAAATAAAAGTCCTTGCACAAATACCACAATCTGTTTTGTTTTCATTTAATGGACTACTTTTTATGGAATTTTAATGGCTAAATTATATTTTAGAAATCAGCAAAAATTAGCAATTTTATTACTCAAAAATTGGGTTCAATTATTATAATTACATTATTTAAAAACATTTATAAATAATGATACTATTTAATTATACTGTATGTACTAGGGTTGCACGATATTGGAAATCTTATGTTGCGAAATGTAATTTTTCTGTGATAATGATAAATACTGTGGTATGTATAGAGTTTTACAAGATTGATTAGCTCTATTTGACAGTTTTCCGGAAAGTCTACAGTAGGGTTGGAAACTGACCAATCACAATCCAAAAAAAATGTTTTTTATACTTTGCATCATTTTGTTTCTAGTGGAAATATCTAATATTTCACCTTCAGAAGAATTAAGTCAAAATTAAGAGTTGAATTATCTGCCAGTACTAGAGTAAGTAAAATAATCTTTTTTCACGTTGAAATTTAGACATTTCGGACTATAAACAAGGCAAAAATTCAAATTAAGAAAAACATCTTGTCGCATAAATCGAATAAATTCCATCTTAACAATGAAATACAATTCATCTTTGTTCCAACTCCAAACATCGACAGTGTTTGTGTCCAAATGTTTTTTAGCTCTCTAGAAAGGCTCAGTCACAGGTCTTAAAACACATGCAAATGATAAAATTTCACTCTAATATAGTTAAACTTGGAAGATACACTACAAACTGCATGTGTTTTGTAGCTCCTGTTCAAGAATAGTTCAGACTCAACATTGCATATCTTGCAATGTGACTATTGCAGATGCGCACATTGGGATATCAATGCTGAAACCATACTTTGTGTAGCCCTAGTACTTACATGAGCAATATATTAGGGACACAACCTTTATTTTAATAGTTTCACATCACAAAAATAATAAGTCTTGTGGTCATCAAACTACATGAAACAATCAGTTCTTTTTAGCATAACTGTGATAATAAATATAAGATTATTTTAATCAATTTCAGGTAATCAGTTACTGAAGATTTAAAAAAACAAAACATTAAACTTCATTTAAGTTGTCCTCTATAGACATTCTGTTGAAAAAAATTAGCAGTACTACTTTACTATCAGTAAACTGTTAGGTTGCTATTAGTACTAGCAGATAAGAAGTTCACACACTTACAAAGTTACTGATTGTCAGTCGAATTTGTGGTGTTGAACCATCATTAAACTGTTAGCAGATATTATGGGGACAGTCTATTGATGCTGTAGTGTAGTGACTGCTAGTTAACTTGTAATTAGAAACAAATGTCGAAAAAGACCCATCAATAAAGTGTAGCCAAGTTTATATAGTCACTCATAGGCCTGTCATGATATCTATTTTTTATTGTACATAATATTGCACCAAAATATATTGCGATAAACAAAATTACTGTCATTTTAGGACCATTTTATGTCATTCATTATATGCCAGAATGTACACTCCTCCAAAGACCACATCATATTTTACTCTTAAGAATATTTCATATAAGTACAGTAATTTTAACAGTTTAATAATTAGGCACTGGAATCAGAATGTGAATAAACGAAATAAATAATAATAAATGTTGAGGAAAAAAAGTGCAAGGTAAAAAGTAACAGAGGCTGCAATATCGACTACCAGATCTATTTTGTTGTCAGACACTCCCATGAAAATATACCATAGTCATTTATATTAAATACTATAATGTTTTTTAACCATACCGACACTGACACCTCCAATAGAGACAGATACATTGCACAATCAGATGAAATGTTGCTAGAATTGGTTTCTATGTATGGGTGATATATATTGCCTCACCAAAAATGATTGTGGTGATGTCGACATGTTGTTTGATAAGATGATATATTGATTATCGTGAAAGCATAAGTTACTCAATTATCTTATGTTAAGTTCATTTTGCTTAATCTTTCTCTGAATATAATTAATAAATGCAGGTTTCTGCTTGGCTAAAAACGTTTAGCAAACAGATGTGATCACACAAACTACAACTATATCAAAAACATACTGAAAAAAAACCCCATAAAAAAAACAGTCATAGAAACAATGAACAAAACATTCAAGCAACCACAGCAAAATAATATTTACACACAAAAAATGTGAGACTATAAAAGAAGAGGCCAAAAATCTTTTTATATACAGTTTAATGCTAAACTATTAGCTCTCATGAGAAATTTTTATTCTTTTTCAAATATTTCCCAAGTGATATTAAACGAAGCAAGGACGTTTTCACAGAATTTTTTTTGGGGGGAAAACACTTTTTTTTGTTGGCTTTAATAAAAGCAGCTCTTTAAAGTAATTTTTAAGGCCAATATTATTAACCCGCTAACAAGAAATACAGAACTAACCAGTCCACCATTAAGGTGAAGTTGGTTTTTCACACATTCGCACTTTCTCCTTAATATTTATTTTACTTGTTATTTTTAATTTGTTCACAGTCAATTAAATAGTGCTGATGGTCTTTCGAAGTCATACTTGCATGTGATTTCAGACCGTATATTCAAAGTACTGTGGTAAACAATAAAGGGTGCGTGTTACTGAACAAATGTGAGAATAAAAAAACAACTTTAGCTCAATCTGTCTACTGACTTGTCTGTTTAACCTAAAAACCTAGTCAAGCCACTAACTTGCACATTAAGCTGAAAACTAGTATCTTGGAAAATATTGCCTTTATGGCAAAGACAAAAGAAATTTGCAATTATAAACTAGTAATTAAAACTATTATTTAAACACTACTACATTTGAAAATGAAACATTTGAAAATGTAATTAAAATTCAAAGGAAGAATAATAATGTTGACTGTTTATACAAAAAAAATGTAATATGACCAACAAAGTTATACATTAAACACAGTGGTTTGTAATTTCTATTTGGCCCAACTCCAAACACACTGAGGTAAAGGTTTCATATTCGCACATTCGTTCATTTAACGGTCCGTTTACCATGCTAATTTAAATATTGGATGTAAAATCGCATTTAAATGACGTCAAAACATCAGCACTATTTAACTGACTGTAAACAGTGTCGCACTTTGATAGTCATTGACTGCTATTATGATTTCCCGATTAAGAGTTTGCAAATAATCCTTTTTAGATATGATATTATTAAGGAGAAAGTCCGAATATGCAAATATAAAACCAACATTACCAAAAAAATTCCAAACACTTTTCCCCCAGGCTCTGTGAATTTCTTCTATACAGACTGACCATTTTGTTTACAAACACAAGCGCTCCTGTCAGATAATCAAGCTCATGAGAACCGGAGAGGTTACTAAACAAGCACCGCTACACTTTGTTCACAAAAACACGTTATTATAAAGAAAATCAGATCTTTGGTTTGTCACAGTAACTTAATGTTACATACTGCTTGTTTATAGCCACGTTGTTTATAGTCTGCTTGCACCGAGAAACAACTTAAACCTTATGTCTTCACATTAGACATGTTCAGCCATAGCACAGCTCACATAAATGTTTTGGAGGAGAATACAGAGTTATTATGAAATCACGAGCTGTATTGTTGCCTTGAATGTAACGTTAGAGGATATGTATGAATTGCTGTGGTTAGGTTGATTAGCAAGCTAACTGCTTACAGCGCCCTGTGCGTTACTAGAATGGAAACTTTAAGAAAGCGCGAAAATATTTTAACGTGTGTAAAAGTTTATGGCCTCTGCAAAATCCTGTTGAAAGTCACGAGTGAAGATAGGAAACGCTGCATGTTTACCTCTGCATTTTGATGCTTGAACGTATCTAAAAAGAGCAGCTCCATTGCAGAATCCCCCGCCATCTTTCTTGATCACATTAGAACTTCCGGTGAGCGATATACTTCCGGGGTTGAAGGCGTACGTCAAGGTTATTTTATTTTTTATTTTTTTATTAAGCCCATAAACAGTGTATACAATTAATACATACAACAACAAATAGGCAGAACAATTATCTTTAACAATGAAGAAAAATAACCGCACAAAACAAACAAATAAAAAGAAGAAACAGCTAAGACAGGGGGTATATACTGAAAAAGCAAAATTTATTCATCAAACATTGGGAAAGAGCCGCAGACAGTTTAAGTTTTTAGAGCCTTTTTGTTTTAAGACAATGGGATCAGTGAAAGGTATTGTTTAAATTCGTTCAGAAAAAGCACAAACATAGGTCTGGAGTTAGAAAATTTTGACTTATGAATGTGAAATTTAGCAAGCAGCAAAATTAAGTTCATCACATACAACTGTTTACTTTTGTTCATACTCGTAAAAAAGTACATTCATTATAAATTTTATTTCGAATAAAATGTAAGAGATTTTTCCAAAAAAAATGTGGAAATGGATAATACCAAAAAAGATGAACTAGTTTCAACGTCAAGAATGGTTTGTGTTAAAATATATATATATATTTTTTTGGCAGAAAACATAGATATGTTATAGTGATTTGTGTGTATAGCCTAGTTAAAAATATATTAGGGTGCTTTACAAACCAAATCTTTCTTAAACAATTTACTTCAAACAGCTTACTCAATTCACCTGTACCGCATGTCTTTGGCCTTGTGGGGGAAACTAAAGCACCCGGAGGAAACCCACGCAAACACGGGGAGAAAATGCAAACTCCACACAGAAATGTCAGCGACCTTCTTGCTGTAAGGCGATTGTCCTACCCATTACACCCCTATGCTGCCTCATTGTTTTATTCTAATATTTTTTTAATAACTAATGTTAATAAAGGGAAAGTTTATCCAAGAATGAAAATTCTGTCTTAATTTCCTCACCCTTTAATTGTTTTAAAACAGTTTGAGTTTTATTGTGTTGAGCACAAAAGAAGATTAGAAAAGAGGTCTTGAGATTGTTGGAAACTTAACTTCAATGGAGAAAAATAATTCTATCAATAGTTAATAGTTTCAGGTTTTTAATCAAGTCTGAGTAAACGATGACTGATTATTATTATTTTTGGGGTGAACTATTACTCTGATGTGACCGTAGTTCTTGTGACATTGAATAAAAAAAGCCTGTAAATCCATAAAATGGTTTACTATATGTTTTTGCTTTTATTACATGGTTTAATACATTTAAGAAAAGCCATATAATCAAACTCATTTATAAATGAATAGATAATAATAATTATGCATAACTTGAAATTGAAAGTATATTATACAAAGGTTTAGCATTGATTTGGGAGTATTAGAGGGTAAAGCCCTAATTGTATCATCTGATGCAACATTCTCTAAACGAATCCAGTAACGGATGCAAAAGACTCAAACTGTTGAGGCCCTTCAGTGTAAACTGACCCAAGTCACAGATACAAAAATTGTTTAGGCAAATATGTTTACAAATTCTCAGTTTATGAAGCACTAGAGTTAGTCAATCTAGTGAGTAGAGCAAAGGCCTATACAGGCCTGTAGCCAGCATATTGAAAGGGGTAGTTCCCTTTTTTCTCCCAAAAAATTATTTTGTGTTAAGATATGAGGCTCAAATGCAGCATTTTTGAGACATTTAAAATTTTTTGGGCTGTATCAGCTTGTCGCATGGTGATTATAATAACCACACTTTTGGATGCAACAAAAGTATTCCCTACAACTTTGGTAAAGTGCTGCTTACCTTGCTGTTTTATTACAAAGTGTTTATTTACAAATGTGCATTTAAACTGTAAGTTATTACAGTTTTATTAATAATGTAATGAGACTTTTTAATTATAAATGTTCAACAAAGAGATGTGAAAATATGCTTGTTTTTGAAATACAAATTTATTTTCATCCATCATTAAAACTAATTAGTAATTTGTTAAAACTTGTTTTAAGTAAAAAAAAAACTTTAGCCTTACAAGCAAATAACAAACTGGCCAGCTCATTTTCTCAGTCAGAATGTGTTCATTTGAATAATTAAAAATTACATTTGTCTACATGCAGACGTAGTGGCGCAGTAGGTAGTGCTGTTGCCTCACAGCAAGAAGGTTGCTGGTTCGAGCCTCCGCTGGGTCAGTTGCCGTTTCTGTGTGGAGTTTGCATGTTCTCCCCACGTTCGCATGGGTTTCCTCCGGGGGCTCCGGTTTCCCCCACAGTCCAAAGACATGCGGTATAGGTGAATTGGGGAGACTAAATTGTCCGTGAGTGTGAATAAGTGTGTATGGATATTTCCCAGAGATGGGTTGCAGCTGGTAGGGCATCTGCAGCACAAAACATATGCTGAATAAGTTGACGGTTCATTCCGCTGTGGCAACCCCAGATTATTAAAGGGACTAAGCCGAAAAGAAAATGAATGTTTTTGTCTACATTTGCAGCTTGCGTTCTATCTGCTATTTTCACCATTTATGATGGCATTTTAAAAAATGAGGCAAAAGAGCTTGTATAGCGGCGAAATTCTGGATTTTGTCAGTAGGGGGTGGGTCTTTCAAACCCCCCTGCTACGGTCTTGTTGTAAAAGAAGAAAGTGCCATTAAACCAATAGTTTATGTTACACTTATTGACTTAGGCCTATATTGAAATAACTGACCCCGTTGAACTTTGGTCTTTCCTTATATACCAATCCTAATCAAATGAGGGTAGGCCTATAATTAACCATGTCTTTTTTCAATGCTAACCCATGGTATTAGTAACCAGTCAAACCATGCCTATGTAATTAATATGCCAAAAAATACAATTTTACAAAAATAAAACTAGTTCATAAGAGTTTATTATTAAACAACCCATATGAAAATTAAAATGACAGTAAAACGAGCAAGACAACGCAATGGTTCAGTGGTTAGCACTGTCGCCTCACAGAAATAAGGTTGCTGGTTCGAGTCCAGGCTGGGTCAGTTGGCAGTTCTGTAAGGACTTTGCATGTTCTCCCTGTGTTGGCGTGGGATCTCCTCCATGTGCTCTGGTTTCCCCCACAGTCCAAACTCTATAGGTGAATTGAATTACCTAAATTGGCCTTAGTGCATGTGTATGAGTGATTGCCAGTACTGGGTTGCAGCTGGAAGAGCATCCACTGCGTAAAACATATGCTGGATAAGTTGGCAGTTCATTCTGCTGTGGCGACCCCAGATTAATAAACGGACTAAGCCAAAAGAAAAAGAATGAATGAATAAAACTAGCAAAAAAATGTTTAGTTTTAAAGTAGCTAAACTATAGTCTCACAAAACATGCTGAATTTGTGTTACTATGGTAAAACTCCAATAATTAATTTGTTTTTGTAGTAAACCATCATTAACTTTTGTAAGAGAATGCACACTCTCTTCCATCACAGCTTACCTGTGCTTTAGGCCTATAATGAGATCATTAAAATATCGAAATGTTCATTACGGATTTGTTTTGTCAGGCTATTACACGGTAGTTACCAAGTAGTAACATGACACCGTAAACGGCCTTGCGTCATTTTTTACACATTGCGTCCTGTTCGTGTTTGATGGCAGGTGAGCAGGTGTTACCGCTGGTTTATTTTATTAGCAGACTGTAATAAACAGATCCTGAATTCCCTCACACCAGACAGGTTTTCGGCGTGCCGTGCCACGTCCTTGTTTCTCAGCAGCAGCAGTAGGAGGGCTTTCTCTCGGGCAGGTATCTATTACCTGTGTCACGTGGGTGGTGGCCAGGTAGGGCGCACACAAAACCAGCGCGATCCGAGCAGCCATTGCGGAGCAGAGCCACGGGTTTCGGACTGTTTTGCATCGATTATCGCGCAATTAAAAGGCAACTGGACGCAATAAGGCGAGTCCGAACCCGGCACTGATCTGTCCGTATAGGTGTGGGGGTCACCGGGCTCTTCGCTTCTCTGTCACCTGGATTTGATCTCTAGGGTTTTGCTTTTGCTATCGGGGTGGTGACAATAGTTTTTTTTCTTTCTTAAAAATGACGGTTAATCCCGACTATTTGGTGCTTTTATTCACCACCACATCTGGAGCAAGTGGGGATAAGTTGGGATCAGATGAGAAGGAAATTGTACAGCTGGTTTGGCAAGTTGTGGATTTAGCAACTAAAAAGGTAATTTCATATTTCCCCATGATGGTCTCTGTGTGTGTGTGTTTGTGTATGAGCGGTTGTGTGTGTAGTAATTCTAGTAAAGGTGAGAAAGAGAGAGAAGGTTAATAATAATTGATCTGTATATGTTAGTTTTTTGACAACAAAAATCAAGAAACTAAATTATTTAGGTATTTATGTAATTAGCATTTATCAATAGTTTGTGAAAGTGTGACATGTTTTATAGGCTACACATATCAATTAGAAGGCATATTATTGCAGTTAAACAATACAACTTCAATCATTTACATTATGTGCATAAATCATCAACTACCTAAATTAATAAGAACACATGTATAAAAAGTAAAAAACAAAAAAATACAAAGATGTTAAACAATTACTAAAAATTACAAAATACAAACCAAACGTAAAATGTAAACCAAATAGAAAAATAAAAACAATTTCAGACTTTTACTACAAGACTGCTGTAGATATGACACTGAAATGACACTACACCGTAAAATAATTAATAACGTTGAAAATTAATATGCAAAAAATAACCAGAACATTTTCAGTTAAATGTACAGATCTGTCTGTCTGTCTGTCTGTCTATATACAGTGCTCAGCATAGAGTACAGCCCATTTTGAAAAAAATAAAATAAAATCCATTTCTCAGTGAATATAGGCAATGTATTTTGGTGTGTTCAAACAAAACAGATTTACTTAACATATATATTTATTAAAATAATATTTTAGTCACCAAACATATTTAGAAATGGAAAGATAATACAATTAAATTCAAGCAAAATATAACAAATTCTTTTTACGTGTTTTTGCTTTTCTTGATTTTTTTTTCTATTTATTCTATTTTTTCTATTTGTATTTAATATTTTTCAAAAACATAAAATTTTGGGTGTACTAGTTTTTGGTCAGTTTTTTGTGTGTTATTTTGTTAGATAAGCTCCAGATTTGGCTTCAGTACTGACTAATCTAATGTATATGCACAAATATAATATTGTATAGATCTATCTATCTATCTATCTATCTATCTATCTATCTATCTATCTATCTATCTATCTATCTATCTATCTATCTATCTATCTATCTATCTATCTATCTATCTATCTATCTATCTATCTATCTATCTATCTATCTATCTATCTATCTATCTATCTATCTATCTATCTATCCCCATGCTGTTATTTATTTATCTATCTATTAACTTATTTGCTTATGGAAATGTATATGTTGTTAGAAATGATCATACCTTTTCTTTCTCCATTGGTTAAGGCCGGTCAGGTAAATGAACTGCTAGTCAAACCGGACCACATTGAACTCTCGGAAGAGTGTCAGGAGCTCAGCGGACTCACAGATGAGGCTTTGACACCTGTAGATCCCCTCGAAGTCGCCATTGATCAGGTGATCATTCTCATAAAATCTGTTCTTCATGAATCAACATTGAATATGACATGTTGTGTTGGGAAGTTTGCATTCAGTGTAAATCCTTTCAAAAGAAACTTCTATACAATCTCCCATTATTGCAGGGTCTGCCTATACCCATTTAAACTCCAATGCACATCTTTACTGACTATTAAGCATATTATTTAACAGCTTGTGGACTGATGTTTGCACAAGGAGCTTCATGGGTATGCATTAAATGCCACATAAAAGTGGCGTTTACTCAAATAGCGTCTTTGTGTGTGCAGTTGAATCAGAGGTTGTGTGCTGAAGTGGACACAGGTGCAGGAAACACCTTCTACCTGTGTACGGATGGACAGCTTCACGTGCGCCAAGTCTTGCATCCCGAGGCTTCCAGCAAGGTGACAATCTCCAAATATTGCAGCCAATATGATATTTGTGACTAATGCATTGTGTGGAAGTTTAGCTAGTGCAGATGTGTGTTCGTTCATGACAGCTTTCTTTCATATTTTTCAGAATATTTTGTTGCCGGATTGTTTCTTCTCGTTCTTTGACCTGCGGAAAGAGTTTAAGAAAGAATTCCCATCAGAAGTGAAATTGAAAGACTTGAATCTTCAGGTCATGGCTGACCGTATCCTTTTTTTATGTTGTTTAAAAGGCAAGTACCATTGTATAGTTTATTTTTAGAAATTGTGTATTACATGTTTACTCATCCATCACTTGTTCAAAACATGTATAAATCGCTTTCTTCTGAGGACAAAACATATGTGGAAGAATGTTGTTGATAAACAGAGTAACTGTAGCCATTGACTTCCATTTATTAGTTTTTTGACTATTACTGTTTGGTTACCAACATTCTTCAAAATGTTGTTTAAAAGATGTTTGGAACAATATGAGGGTGAGTAAGGGTGCTTTCACACTAGCACTTTTGGTCTGCACCCGGGTTCGTTTGACATCATAGTACGGTACGTTTAGCTAGTATGTGTCTTTAGCTAGTACGTGTCTTCTGAACTTGGGTGCACACCTGTGAACCGTTCCTGAGTCCGCCTGAAAGAGTTGGTCTGGAGTACGGTTCATGCGAACTCTGGTACGGTTCACTTCTGGTACATTCGTGTGTGTGTATGTCATGTTTCGTACCTTGGTGACATGCGCGAGACTGAGCCAGGGCAAACACAGTGATACACAGTGATGTCTGCTTGTCTCCTCCAAAAACAGCTTCTGCAGACCCTGTGTGATGTTCTGAATGTTTACAACATTTTATGTTTACAAGATGGACTCAAGTCGCTTTCTGTATGTCCAAAACCAAAAGGTTCAGTTAAAGCAGAATGACCGCGATGTGTGGACGTCTTTCCATTTCGGCGCTTGCTTTCGTGACCGTCACCTAGCATCTAACAGCAGCTCGATGACGCAAGCGTACCGGGGTTCAGAAGGAAAAAAGACAGTGTGAATACAAACCAACCGAAACTCGAGGAGTTGGCAAGGGGAGACAATTAAACTTGGGTACGGTCCAGGCAAATGAACCAAGTGTGAAAGCACCCTAAATAATGATTAAGTGTTAATTTTAGTTTACTGTTCCATTAACAGCAGTCAAAAATAACTTGTTTAAACTACTTATTTAAAATGAGTAGAAACAACACAATTCTTAAGTTTTTTTTTTTGGGGGGGGGGACAACGTAACTGGTTTATGTTCAGTCCACTTAAATAAAAAAATGATTGACTTAACTTAATCGATTTGTGTTAGGACAACATGAAGGAATTGTGTGCATTTTACTGTAATACAGTGAGGTTAGTTAACCACCAAGTTGTTCTAAACCTGTATGAATTTCTTTATTCTGCTGAATTTAAAGGTAAATATTTTGTATGTGAGTAAACATGGGGTTGATCATCTTGGTTTACAATAGCAAACATCGTCACCTTAGAAGGATAAAGTTGATCTGACGTTTTTGTCAAAATTCATTGACATTGATTCAAGTCATTGACATATTCTTATCAAATGACAACTTATTTATATTATGGGATGTTTTTTATAAGTTGTTTACATTTTAAGACTTTTTATTTATTATAAAAAACAAATGTTACACACATACTGTTTGCTATATAGAATGCAAAAACGTCGAAGCTCAATATCTCAAAATCATTCAGAATGCAGATAGAACCTTATAATTCCAAAATGACGACATGGTGAAAGTGACAGTCGACCCAAAAATTACAACACTGTTGTCATTTACTCACCCTCCACTTGTTTAAAACCTGTTTGAGTTCCTTTCCTTTCAAGATATCTTGAAAAAAATTTGGAAACTTGGACCCATTTACCTCCATAGTATTTTCCCTATGGCTGTCAATGGCTTCCAGTTTCCACATTCTTCAAAATATCTTCTTTTGTGTTCAAAAGAACAAAGACACACATATCGATTTGAAACTACATTAGGGTGAGTAAATAGTAATTACATTTTCATATTGGGGTGAGCTATCCCTGAATGATGATGTGGTTTTTATTTTTGGGTGAAGAATACCTTTAGGCAAAGCCACATATGTGAATAAAAAACTACTGTAATGTTTAGAAATAACTAGATTTCAAATGATTTCAACATTGAGGCTACAATCTTTTCCTGAAGACAGATAAAGATAGATTATTAAAGATAGATTATGCTTAAACATGTGAAATGCTTATTAATGTTAGTCTTCTCTGAAGTCCTAAATAGACGAGACTAGATTAATACACCTATTAGTTGATAATTCCCTTACATCAGGTGTGAGGAAGCTGCGTTTGAGTGTGTATGAGAGGGAGAGAAGCAACAGGGTGTTGGCTGCATGATCCCAAGGTTTTGAAATGCAAATAGACTCACAATAGTGTGGGTTTGATTGAGCCAGCAAGAGAAAGCCAAGAGTGTTTAGCCAACAAGCTTAACCTGCCACACCTACGCTATAACGTCTTAATGCCGACACACAATGCATCAGCACAGCCCTCTGCCCAGTCAGAAAGGTTAATCGAAAGTCATTCTCTGCTTCCATGTTTCTATTGTGCCTTGTTGGAAGACTACCATGTTTCAACGGTGCTTTTGATTTTAAAAACTTGTCCAACATGTTGCTTGCATCTTTACTATGTCATTAACTGGTAATTAGGGTGTCACCACTAGTGACAAAAAAAAACAAAAAAACATAGACTCTGTTTTCCTTGACAGCGTTTGTGATTAGATCTGAATGTGGCAGTGGATTCTTCTCTTCATGCTTTCACTGCATACAAGGTTCAGCAGATGGTGGATATTGTTTTAGCGCTCATCTCAGAGCCTACCTGTAAGTCGTAGCATCTTGTTGGATATAATAAATATGGATTTAGGAGTCATAAGTGTTTCTTTTGCAAACCTGCTTTGTTCTTTTTATAGGCCACGAATTCACTTTTCCTGAAAAAGTGAATGAAAAGTTTGAGACAGGCACCTGGTAAGAGTGTTTCCTCTGTATACCTTTGTAAATATTGTCTCAGTTGTACTGTAACAACATTACAGTTTTTATTATTGTTGTGGAGATTTTTAAATTTCAAATGTTAATTCCTATTTGAATAATATTTACTTATAAATAATTATTAAAATATTAATAAAATAATCATTATTTATAACCTATTATTCAAATTTTAACTATTATTATTAAAATTTATTACAATTAATGAAAGTGATTAGAAATGTTATACTCTACCAGCATTACAGTTTTTAATGTTTTTTTATTGTTGTTATTTTTTAACTGAACATTTTTTAATTCTAAATGAAATTCATATCCGAATTGTGACAATTTATAAAACCGGAAAGGATTTTCTAGTAATAAAATTAGTAATCATTATTTATAACTTATTATATATTTAAAAATTATTATAAAACATTACAATTTATTACATTTATTAGAAGTATGTAATTTGTATGTAATGTAATTTATATGTAAAATATACTAAACACAATCTACAGTGATCAGCATAATTGAATACACCCTAATTTGAAAATGAATATTTTTATCCATTTATAAAATTATATTTTAGTCACCAAACATATTTAGAAATGGAAAAATAATACAATTAAATTCAAGCAAAATATTGCAAAAAAAATTACAACTTACAAAGTTTCAAAATATTTTTCCATTTTTTTGCTTCTCTTGATTTTTCCACTTTTTAAAATTCATATTTAATATATTCTATAACACATAAATATGGGTGTACTAGCTTTTGGACCTTTATTGTAAGTTATTTTGTTATATAAGATCCAGATTGGACTTCAGCACAGACTAATCTAATGTATATGCACAAATATAATATTGTAGAACTTCCTGTTAAAAACATGTATTTGAAAGAGATTTGTGAAGGGTGTACTTATATATGCTGATCACTGTATTTCTTACCTTCAGAAGAGTTAAGAAAGTAATAATAGGTGGAATAAATATCTGTTTTTGTATCAGAAAATTGGAAGACAAGTGGTCTCTTAACTTTGAAATGCTTCTTAATGTATGTTTTTTAAATAATTCTAGCAGTAAAATGGAGAGAGTGGATGATAACACAGTGATCAGAGCTCGGGGTCTTCCATGGCAGTCTTCAGACCAGGACATTGCACGGTTTTTCAGGGGCCTCAACATCGCCAAGTATGCAAACATCCCAGAGGCAACTCTGATTAATATCATCATGATCAACATTCAGTCTGAGCACAGTGTCAGTGTGTTTGATTAATCAGTGTGTGTGTGTATGTGTGTATGTGTGGGTGTGTAGAGGAGGTGCTGCGCTGTGTCTAAATGCTCAGGGCAGGAGGAATGGAGAAGCATTAGTGCGGTTTGAGAGTGAAGAGCACAGAGATTTGGCACTGCAGAGACACAAGCATCACATGGGGGGCAGATACATTGAGGTAAAGACATTCATAAAGCTGTTAACACTAAAATATTGTTTTTACATTATTTGTTTATGAAAAGTTACAGTAGGCTGTCCAGAAAAATCATTCATTCCTTTTCTTTTGGCTTAGTGCCTTTATTTATCTGGGGTCACCACAGCAGAATGAATCACCAACTTATCCAGCTAATGCTTTACACAGCTGATGCCCTTCCAGCTGCAACTCAAAACTGGAAACATCCAAACACACTCATTGTTTGTAAATAACTGTGACATTTCTTTGCAGGTTTACAAGGCAACAGGTGAAGACTTTCTAAAGATAGCAGGAGGTAAAAAAGACTTTTTTGTTGTTGTTCCTTAAGTTTGCATGATTGTGATATTTTGGTTTGCATGTGGATAGGGTTGGGATTTGAGAACTGGTACTTATATTCATTCAAAACTGGTTTCATATTTAATTAAATTCCTTGAAAAATTATATTTAAGACCAAAATACAATCATCTTATTATTTTTGTTTTATTACAATGGGGAAAATAAGTATTTAAAAACATATTTTTTACCGTTGACTTGAATTTTTTACCAGATGTTGTTAACAACCAAAGAAATGTATATATGCAAAGAAAACAAATTCAATTAGCTTACAAATTAACTTTTACATTATAAAATGAAGGGCGAAGCAGTGGCGCAGTAGGTAGTGAGGTCACTGGGTCGCTGGTTCGAACCTCAGCTCAGTTAGTGTTTCTGTGTGGAGTTTGCATGTTCTCCCTGCATTTGCGTGGGTTTCCTCTGGGTGCTCCGGTTTCCCCCAAAGTCCAAAGACATGCGGTACAGGTGAATTGGGTATGCTAAATTGTCCGTAGTGGATGAGTGTGTGTCTGAATGTGTGTGTGGATGTTTCCCAGAGTTGGGTTGGGGCTGGAAGGGCATCCGCTGCGTAAAAACTTTCATAAGTTGGCGTTTCACTCCTCTGTGGCGACCCCGAATTAATAAAGGGACTAAGCCGACAAGAAAATAAATGAATGAATGAATGAATAATAAAATTAAATGATGCAAGAAAAAAGTATTGAACACATGATGAAAGGTAGGAGAAGAAAGGCAGTAAATGTCCAGACAGCAGCTGAAATCTCTCAGTAGTTAATCAGCAACCCTCTGCCCTTCCTCATTGTAAATGAATATTAGCTGCTTCAGTCCAACATCTACATTGGCAGGAGGATGAAGACGAAATCAGGGTGGACATTTCAGCAAGACAATGATTCAAAATGCAGACAAGAAAACTCTCCAATGCTTTTAGAGAAAGAAAATCAAGCTGTAGAATGGCCCAACCAATCACCTCACTTGAATCCAATATAAAATACAAAATAAAGATCAAATTAGATAGCTGAAATCCACAGAACCATCAAGACTTTTACACTGTTGAAGTCAAAAACTCAGACCCGAGCAATTCTTTTGGCTTCATTCCCTATATGAGAGGCATCTTTAAGCTGCCATCACCAAAAAAGCCTTTTCTATAAAGTATTAAATACACTAATTAAGTACTTTCTTCTTGTTTCATTCCAGATTTTATTGTTTTGTTTTATATTTATGCTTGTATTGTTCTGGTTTTTACAAAAATGTGGTTCAATTCCATGTTAACATCTCCTTTAGAAATATTATTCCCAGGAAAAAAACGCAATGTGTTCAATACTTTTTTCCTTACTGTATCATACATATAAAATGCAATATTTGTAAACACAACTTTAATGAGATCTAAACTACATTAATTACGAAAATCTCGTCATTTAGCAATACAAATACCCACCGTCCCCAAAGAAATATATAGTTTCTTGTAAAAACACTGTTTGGTACAATAACTGTCTGAAATTGTTAACAGGAATTCAAACAGGAACTGGCTTTCTTTACTTTTCCCATCCTAAATGTAGATAGCCATTCACATTCTAGTTTTTCTTGTTAGCATAATAATGTAGTAACATAAACCGGCTATATCATTTGGTTTCCAGTTCTATTTGCTTTGGATTCATATTGTTGCTGTTGTATTTTACAGTGGCTGATTCATTTGTGTGAATACTTAACAGGTACCTCTAATGAAGTGGCCAGTTTTCTGTCAAGGGAGAATCAGATTATCGTCCGCATGCGTGGACTTCCGTTCAATGCCACCGCAGAGCAGGTTCTGCAGTTCTTCTCCCCGTCTTGTCCTGTGACGGACGGCAGCGAAGGCATTCTATTTGTACGTTTTCCCGATGGCAGGCCCACTGGGGATGCATTCGTCCTGTTCTCCTGCGAGGAACACGCTCAGAACGCACTGAAAAAACATAAGGACATGCTGGGAAAGCGATACATCGAGCTGTTCAAGAGCACAGCAGCTGAGGTGCAACAGGTGAGAGAAGAGCTTGTTTGGTTTGAAGTCAATAATTTTGTGGAATGCAAGGTTTTAGGGGATGGATATGGGTGAAATGATGTTACATGATTATTGAATATAACGTACTGTACAGTCAAGCCTGAAATTATTCATAACCCTAGCAAATTCTGATTTAAAGTTACTTTTATTCAACCAGCAAGTTTTTTATGACATAGACTTCTCCCAGAATATAACAAAATTATGTAGAAGATGAAAAATTGTGGAAAAAGTATTGCTCAGCTTTTTAAAAATTTTGTCCAAAACTTTCAGTCAGAATTTGTCAGGGGTATAAATAATTTCAGGCCTGGTTTTATATATATATATATATATATATATATATATATATATATATATATATATATATATATATATATATAAAACCAACAATATGCTTATTCTGACCTGGATGTACTAAAATGTATCAAAGAATAAGTGATCATACTCAATTACTCAATTTTATTATTTTTATTATATAATTATATTATTTATATATATATATATATTTATTATATAAATGATTGTAATTTTCTGCCTGTGGAAAGGTATAAACATTTAAAATAGCAATAATATATCATCAAATGATTCTTATTTTCAGAAATATTTTGGGTACATAAACTACTGTTACACTGAATGACATTTTTGACATTTGACATATATAAACATATAAACATATAATAATTTTTCAAATTAAAAACAAGTTAATACATGGGGAAAAATATTTGTTTTGTTTCCAAATGATTAAAGAATTCAATGGATAAAAGAAAATAAAGAACACATAAGCAAAACTCTTCTGAACTAATATTTGAAGCAAGAATAGGAGTGAATATGTGCAAAATATGTTTCATTTCCCATCATAAATTACATCAATCCCATAACTTATTTAAATAATTCCTATTTAAAATATCAAAAACAGAGAAAAGTCCAGTATATGACGTCAGAGGGTATTACATTTAGTCTTTTTGCATTTAATTGTAAACCAGCTGTCAAATATTAAACATTGAGCTACTTGCATTATACCTCAAGTTCTTGGACTGAAAATCCTGTTTGGTGTCTGTGAACAGTAACTCCCTGCCTTCTTTGATTAGATTTTCCAAATCAGTCATTTTGACACTCCAAAAATGAAAAATTCATCCAACAATTATACTGTTTTCATCTACTTACCCTCAAGCCATCCAAGTTTATTTAAGTTCTTAAGGTGAAAACTAAAAAAAGAGTTTTAGCTGAAAATGTGGTCCTTGCTGATTCATTAAGTTAACAGCTACCAGCACTTTGAGAGTCAAATAAACAAATAGACCATTTTGAGTGAAACAAAAACAATGGTCCTAACATATTGCATGTTTTAAATTTTAAATTTCTATAGCATACGAGAATCCAAAAGAGGCAAATATTGATAAATAACTTTATGATAGCTGTTTTAACATTAAGGGCCCTATCATACACCCGGCGCAATGTGGCGCAAGGCGCGGCGCAATAGTCTTTTGCTAGTTTCAGCTTGGCGCAAGAGTCATTTTGAGGCGTTGCGCCAAGCTGTTTAAATAGCAAATGTATTTGCACTTATATGTGCACAATTACAATTGAAATAACAATGCATATTATTTTCTAGCCTACATAAATATGAAAAACCACTGCTTTTATGCCTTCTTCATTTCGGGAGGCTTTTTTCAGTTCATTCATAACAATTTGCTTTTGTATAATGTTATTATTATTAGCAGTATTATTTATTATATCCATATTTATATTTGTTTTATTAAAAACAAGCTTAGATTTGCCCACCTGCAGGTTTTGACCATATGGGGCACAGCATGTGTTTTAGGATATAATTTTTTATTGTTATTGTTTTTGAGCACACTTCGTTATTATTGTTCATTTATTCGTTTGCTGGAAATTAGAACTGAATTTAGAAATAGTTTTGAAACAAATATTTGCGCTTAACTAACGCAGTTAATTATTTATAGGCTAATTGATGTCTGTGCGTAAAGGTTTCCCTATCCACGAGAGCGAAAGTGAAGGTAGATCTTTTATCTATCATTCTCGCGTGGTAGATGCTTTGTTTAACAGTTTTCTGTTAACTGTTAACTGTTTGTTTGTGAAATGCTCAGTTTTTCCACTTACACTTAATTTACGTCCTGTAAATAGCAAATGCGCTTATGGCGCGACGCAGCTGACTCTTAAAGGCAATGGGAGATGAGACTCTGATTGGTTTATTCTCAAAACACACTTATAACTCATTAAGATAATAAACTTAACCCTTTTAGACCATGCGCCATGGCGCAAAGCGGATTTTCCTGTCCTTAAATTAGCAAAAATGCATTCTGACTCGCCTTGAAAGCGTTTGCGCCCTGCGTTTTACACTGAGCATGGACTGTCAAAATAGAGCCCTAAGTCATGATTGAATTGCCTTTTGTTATAGTTATGAAATAGTTTGATAACAAGCAGGAAATGTTTATGGGCCAATAACATGACCACATTGAAATGGTCTATACAAGCAAACCAAATAAATGCCTGTGGCTCCTGCACTAAAGAGTTCTAGCTGCCTTCATTTTTTTTTGTTGAATGAAGTTAACTTTTCTAGTCATCTCAACTTATATCAACTAAACTGACTAAAGATACAAAAACTTGTCGGCACCAAAAGCCTTGTGGTAAAGTGTGCTGACATACAGCACTCACGGAGACCTGAGTTAGATTTCTGGCTCAAAGTTTTTAGCTGATCCTTCCCCTTTTCTCTGCTCCTTATGTATTTCTGTGTCATCTCTACAATCCTATACAATATAGGTGAAAAACTTTTAAAATATATATTTTTAAAAAATTAATCAACTAAAAGATTTTTTACTTAAAGCAATGGTCTCAAACTCAATTCCTGGAGAGCCGCAACTCTACAGAGTTTAGCTCCAACCACTTCCAACTCACACATGCTTAATAGTCTCTAGTAGTCTTAAACACCTTGATTAATTGGATCAACTGTGTTTGATCAGGCTTGTAGCAAAACTGTGCAGAGCTGCGGCCCTCCAGGAATTGACTTTGAGACCCATGACTTAAAGTAACATAAAGACATTATTTTTTATGTAAACATATTTTTTACAGCATGACTAAACTGTGAAAAAATTGGTCTGTGCAAGAAACTGAACATCACTTACTGCAGTATTACTTTTAATCCACTGAGAAATAGTTCTGAGTGCAATCACAACCGTTTGCATTGTAAGCACCCTGTTGTGCAATGGCATATTTCAAACCTTGGGGAAACTGTTAAAAGTCAGTCTTGCCAATTGGGATTGCACATACAAACATATTATTGCTTTTTTATATAGGCTGCAATATCTAGGGTAAAAAAACAAGCAAGTAATAATGTAAGCAGTTGCTCTTAAAACGCTGGCAGTCATTCACTTGCGTTAACAGAAGACCACTGTTTCAGCAACAACAAAAAACAACAACATTTTACTAGATAAATAAGATCTACTGAACAAAAAAGTCATTTACATATTGAATGGCCTGAGGCTGAGTAAATTAACAGTATTTTTTATTTTTTTGGTAACACTTTATTTAGATGGTCCATTTGAGTATTAGTAGACAGTCTACTTAATATCTGCTGATACTGCTCCTTCAACAGACATTTACTGACAATTTGCAAGTACATGTCAACTTACACTAACCCCAGCCTAACAGGCCACTTATAATCCAATGAAAATTGGTTAGCATGTAGATGCAATATTACTTAAATTCAACAAAAGTACCATCAAAATAAAGTGTGACCATTTTTTTTCGCTGGGTGAATTTTTTAAATTTTCGTCATTTAACTTTATCGCCTAAACGGCACCATTATTAATTTTCTTTCATTATTGGGAAGGACTTGTTCTCTTCAGTGTCTAATAGTGAAATGTATTTAAGTTGGTTTTATACAGACACTGCGAGGCAAGTAAAACTTGAAACCTTTGGGTTTGTCGTTGTGTGTGTAATCAAGTGTGTATACTCTACCCGAACGGCTTGACTCGCTGAACAAACACTCAGCTCGACAATCTGTAAAAGATTAGCTTTTCAAAGCTGTCATAAAATCTCTTCCTGTTCCTCAACGTTGAAGCTTATAAATTTTTAGTTGCTAATGTTGTACAATTTCTTGGAATTCCTTGATGTTAATATTTAGCTGTCGTCATACGCATATTCAACCATAGCAGGCGGATAAGCCTATCCTAGCCTGTTTTTATGCGAACATCAACTGTGTTTGAATACCTCAGCCATGTTTATCTCTTGCAAGGGGGTTTGGTGTTCAAGGGTGTGTCAGTAAGAAAGCAGGAAAAGACAATCCCATCATGCACTTGATTAGCAGTTGGCCAGATGATAGGTTTTTGTTACTAACAAAAGGGGCTTTCAAGCAGCAGAACAGTGCAATACAGCAATTACTTACATATTTTTACATCCTTGTATTTTCACCAAAGTTATTTGACATATTAAATGTTAACTTTATTTGCATTTATTATGCTTTCTATTAGGGCTGCACAATAAATCATTTCAGCATCGATATCGCAATGTGATCATTCGCAATATTCACATCACAGGATCTGCAATGTCAAGTTCAGCTTCACTTTAATTTGAGAGGAATTATAACTGACCAGGAACTAAATTTGTTGAGTGATTGTGAAGTTTAAGCTCAATAATAGAGTGAAAGAGTGCTTGTTTGACTTGTGTTTAAATAATTTTGTGTACATTAAATGATAACAATGAAAATGTATTTCATTTCATTTTTATACAGTGAAGACTATGCAATTTTATTTGCTTACATTTGATTATTTGACTTATACTCAAACACAGTTAGACTAAATTTATAAAACTAAACTTATTTATTAAACTAAATTTATTTTCACTAAACTAAATGCAGATTATCTGGCCTACAAATAATTAATCCCAATCAATATAGAATTATGAGTTCTTTCCATATTGAACTACTCAAATAATCTAGTTAAATGATTATATTCATATCGCAATAAACAAAAACAAAATATAACGAAATAAAAAATAAAACAAAATATCGCAATGTCTGATTTCTCCAATATCATGCAGCCCTACTTTCTATGTACAGATAAAGTCAGAATTATTAGCTCCCCTGAATTATTAGCCCCTCTGTTCCATTCCCCATCTCCCTCCAACCCCACCCCCACCCCCCCAATTTCTGTTTAACGAAGAGAAGATTTGTTCAACACATTTCTAACCATAATAGTTTTAATAACTTATTTCTAATATCTGATTTATTTTATCTTTGCCATGATGACAGTAAATAATATTTTACTAGATATTTTTCAAGACACTTCTATACAACTTAGAGTGACATTTAAAGGCTTAACTAGGTCAATTAGGTTAACTAGGAAGGTTAGGGTAATTAGGCAAGTTATTGTATAACAATGGTTTTTTCTGTAGACTATCAAAAAATTGCTTAAAGGGGCTAATTTTGACCTTAAAATGTTTATTAAAAAATTTAAAACTGCTTTTACTCTAGCCGAAAATAAAACAAAAAAAGATTTTGTTTCCAGAAAAAATAAATATTATCAGACATACTGTGAAAATTTCCCTCTGTTAAACAACATTTGGGAAGTATTTAAAAAAGAAGAAAAAATCAAAGAGGGGCTAATAATTCTGACTTCAACTGTACATAAAATAACTGGTAACACTTTACAATAAAGTTGTATTAGTTAATGCTAGTTAATGCAATTACTAACATGAACAAACAGTGGACTACATTTATTACAGTATTTTTTCATGTTCATTAATGTTAGTTAATGAAAATAGTACAGTTCTTCATTGTTAGTGTATGTTAACGTTGGTGCATTAACTAATGTTAACAAAAAAATTTGGATGGTAAAAGTAAATGTTGAATTGTTATTAATAAATGCTGTATGAGTATTCTTCATACTTAGTTCATTTAAGTAAATACATTAATGAACTGTTAATGAATGAACATTAATGAATGTAAGTAAATACATTCATTAAAGACTTAATGAAGAATTAAGTCTGTTGAAAAAGTTCTGTTAATTTATTTTGACAAAAAATGTGACATATATTATTTTTACAAAAATTATTTTACCACATTTTTATATAGATTGTTTATAAATATGGTGCTATGCATTTAATTCAAACTAATTTATTTTACCTATATATTATTACCAGATTATGGATAAAAGTCTGAGTAATGGTAAAATATAAAGGCCTATCTCAAAAGTAGAGATTGCTTGACCTACATTTTTTTAATTATTTAAATTAAAGCACAACAAAAAAATTAACCAAAAAAAGAAACCTTGGAAACCATATCTATGATTTTGTAGTGTAATCCTTATACAGAAAGTCTATAGCTTTGCAAACCTGCTTTTGGTAAAGCTCTAGCAAATTTAAAAGTGAACCAACACAAAGTGGACTGGAAATCTGCTTATATCAGGGCATTTAAGAACATCAACCTTGTGTTTGCATAGTAGCAAAAAGTCTTGATGCTTTCGGTCTGAACACACTGACAAGGATGTGTTGATCCCCAGGTTTATTGAGAATGGTCAGGCAAGCAACAGTCACAATCAGTGAGCAAACAGATGTATGCAGGCCAATCCAGAGTCATAGTCAAAAACACAGGCGGTAGGTCAGTAAAGGCAGGCAACAGACAACATAAACAAACAAGGCAAGGGTCAAGGCAAGGAAAACAAGACTCAGCCAAGAGGTGTGCGTGTGTGCTGTGTATATAGTCCATGTAATCAGTTTATGAGCAGGTCCAAGCCGTGAGTGTGTGTAATCTACTGAATGAGGAACAGGTGCGTGTGAGCAGTGCATGACTGGAACTTGTAGTTCTTTTGCTGACAGATTTGTAGTTCTCCAGCGATATGTATGGGCTAGATCACTGGTGACTGTGACAGAGTCAGAATGTGGTTCATCTATCATATCCACACCTACAGCTTTAAACAAGCAGAAGCCTCTTGATAATGTTCTTTAACTCCAGCATTTGTGTGTCAGGTACTCAACAAATACTCATCTGCCCCATTGATTCCTGTGGCTCCATCCCCGATCCTGTCTGTTGTGGCGCCACCCACATTCGTACCCCAAACAGCAGCAGTCCCAGGTGTTCGGGACTGTGTGAGATTGAGGGGCCTACCATACGATGCCTCCATCCAGGATATCTTGGTTTTCCTTGGGGAATATGGAGCTGACATCAAAACACATGGAGTGCATATGGTGCTTAACCATCAGGTAAGACTCTCAGATCCTGTATGTGCTCATGAATGTTGTATTCATCTAGAGAATTGATATGGAGTCCATCCAGTGTGATAAACACACCTCTGCTGTTCAGAATGTGTTTTGTCAAGGAGTTTTCCCCCTTTGGCTCAATCGTTCCATAAAAAAGGGTGATTAATCACTCGCTGCAGCAGCTTCTGTCAGGACTTGTGTTTCTTCATTCTTTTACAATGTGTTGCTGTCATGGCTGGGTCCATGTAATAAAGTATGCCAAAGAGTAAACTAAACCTGGACAAAGAATGTAAGGGATAAGGGGGGATAAGCATATTTCAGAGAAAATATTTGGTTTGGTTTATTTACAGTTAGACACAATGAAAGAATTGAATAATTTTTTATAGTTTTTTATTTTATTTTAAATAGTGCAGATGAATTTCAAAGATTCAAGAGCATTAATTTAAAAGCAGAACAATACAAAATGGCGCAGTAGGTAGTGCTGTCGCCTCACAGCAAGAAGTTCACTGGTTTGAGCCTCGGCTGGGTCGGTTGGCATTTCTGTGTAGAGTTTGCATGTTCTCTCCGCATTTGCGTGGGTTTCCTCCGGGTGCTCCAGTTTCCCCCACAGCCCAAAGACATGTGATATAGGTGAATTGGGTAGGCTAAATTGTCCGTAGTCTATGAATATGAATGAGTGTGTATGGATGCTTCCTAGAGATGGGTTGCAGCTGGAAGGCCATCTGCTGCGTAAAAACATGTGCTGGAAAAGTTGTCAGTTCATTCAGCTGTGGCGACCCGAGATTAATAAAGGGACTAAGCTGAAAAGAATGAATGAATTAATAAAAATTAAGTAAACCAAATCAAAACACATACTAAAAAAGGGGTGAGGGGTTGCTAATATCATAGCCTTAATTATTACTTTGTCTCAGTACATGTTTTCTAGCAATGTGGATCGCAGAAATTCAGAATTTTTCCACATTTATCAAAATAAATGTCAATCCTTCCATGTAAACTGTAGGGGAGTTTTTCAAAAGCTGCAACTCATCCTAACTCTGAGAGCCACTCGAAGATTGGAGGTCTACTGGAAGATTTCCAGTTTTTAACAATCACCTGTCTCTGTATAAGCTTGGGCAAAAGTCATACTGGGTCTGCAATACCTTTACAAGGTATCGCCATAATCGCCATAATACATGAAATAGGTCACCTGCGAAACCTGCCATGAACAGTCTCTTAGGAATCTATGTAAAATTTTAAACTGTATAAGACGTGTTCTAACATCTCTAGACATTAATTTTAAATTCCCAGCAATTTTCTCATCTTCAGTGTGCATCCCAAATATTTTTAGAATTGAAACATTTTTAATTAATGTAATGATTCTAATTCCAAATGTTTTGGGGTAATGCTATTTTCACTATATAAAAAAGTCAGTACAACAATTAAAAAAGAAATCCTTATTTCTTTTAGCCTTTTCTTGTTCACTCAACTCTTGAAAACATCAGCTGCATTGACCTAAAACTATTTGTTTGTCATACAAAATATTTAGTTGGGTTAACATAAGATTATTAGTTTTCTGGAGAGGTGAACTACTCTAACACAACTTTTTAAGTTTTGCCAACTTAATTTTTTTGTCTGCAGAACTAGAATGCCCAAAGTTAAATGAACAAAAAAAACATAATCCTTATTTCTTTTCATGTTCTCAACAATCTTTTTCAAGTTTCATTAGTCCTTTGATTGATAGGACAGCAGAGAGTATAGACAGGCCAACATGGGGAGAGGATTGGCGTAGGACCTCGAGGTGGGAATTGATCTCAGGTCGCCGTGAACCATGTGTCAACACACTAACCACTACACCATTCAGGAAACGTTCAGGAAAACACACTAGTCAGATGAATCCAATAGCAAGTGAAATTTAATGTATATAAAGTCAAGAAATGCTCAGTGAGCAACAAAAACAAAAGTGTCCAGCGTCGGGAAAGGAAGTAGTTGAATCGGGCGTAACCAAGAGTCCAAAAGTGAACCAGATCAACGAGGTTCCTGACGAGACACAAAGAAACCATAAATAAGAGTACCGAACTGACAATGGAGCACGAAAACTGCGCCTCTTAAATAGGTGAAGCTAAGTGCCAACATCCTAGTTAGTGAATCACGTGATCACAACACACAATTAAAGTACATGGAAGAATACAAAATAATCCCACGTGACAACATGACAGAAGGACCATGCATCATCAACCGTGACAATTGGTGCCAACATGTACTCAATATTTGAAAACATCAGTTGCACTGACCTAAAATGTCCGACTTTGAGTGAAAAAAAAAAACTTTTACTAAGAGTACTAAGAAATAATACATTATTAAACCAACAAACATAGTTCAGTTAAAAAAATACAAAACTAAAACAGAGACAAATGTTAACAAAACATTTATTAGACACAGAATTAGAAACAGGACAGGAGGTAAAACAACAATAACGGTAAACAAAGATCAAAACATGGCATGACAAACTGAGAAAAATGCTTTGTAATGCTTCACATGTGAAGCATTCCTTCCTGTTTTTTTGATTGAACTATGTTTGTTTGTTCTGATAATGTGTTTTTCTTAGTACAAATCTCCAAAATAGTTTTTTTGTTCACTCAGCTTTAGACATTTTAGGTCAGTGCAACTGATGTTTTCCAAAATTGAGGACAAGCCAATGGTGTAGTGGTTAACGTGTCCACACATGGTACTATGATGTTCACAGTGACCTGGGTTTGATTCCCACCTTGAGTTCCTATGCTGATCCTTCCTCTCTCTTCTCTCTTCATGCTTTCCTGTCTATACTCTCTGCTGTTCTATCAATTAAAGTTGAGTAGAAATAAGGATTATGTTTTGTTTTGTTTTGTTTCACTCAACTTCATGCATTCTAGTTCTGCAGACAAAAAATGTTGTTGGCACAACTTAAAATGTTTTGTTACAGAGTAGTTCACCTCTCTATAAAACTAATAATCTTATGTTAACCCAACTTAATGTTTTTTTGTATTACTGAAAAAGAATTCTAGGTCAGTGCAGCTGATGTTTTCAAAAATTGAGTGAACAAGAAAAAGTTAAAAGAAAATAAGGGTTATGTTTTTTGTGCTTTTGTACTGACTTAAATTTTTTTACATTGTTTGTTTTTTTAAAGTGTCTCTTCTGCACATTAAGACTGCATTTATTCTGCCCTACTAAGGCAAGGTGTTGGAACTACACAATTGGCCAAAATTTATTTGAAGCCAAAATAATCTTTGTGACATCTGTTCTCTCCTGGTTCAATTTTGTACTGTTTCAGAGAAACAAGAGTGTCAAAACTGCAGTAACTACAAAAATCCAAGCTGTTGGTCATTTTGTTTTGATTTTGTTTTTTGTATCTGTCTGCTCAGATATTGTGCTTTGCCTTTGTAGGAGAGTATTGTAGGGCTGCAAAATATATTGTTTCAGCATGGATATTGCAATGTACACATTAATAGTCACAATTGCAACATCGAGTTGGGATTATAGCTGACCAGACATTAGTGTTCAGAACACAATGAGTCATTTCTCATTTTAACCTTACAGTGAAGTTTATTATTTGCATGTGTTTTTCAGGCATGTGACTGTGTAAGCATTTCAAGTCGATTTAAGCCATTTTGGCACAATAAATGAAATGTTTGCAGCTTAAATATTAATTGTGTATAATTATTTACACAATGAAAAATATACAGTGTAATCCTACATTAGATTATTTCATTTCTGTACTTCTCAGTACTGTTTGATTTTCCAGAAAAGCACTGTTTATATCATTTGCATCTTTGCTCTTTTGTATTTAACTATGCTTGTAATTTGTTTATATCCCCAACAGAATCCTCCCATTCAATCTAAATGATCAATTCTCAACATATAGAGCTTATATATAAGTCATCTGGTGAAATTGTATCCATAAAGCAATATATATCGCAGTAAGAGAAAATATACTTGTCAGTTTTCCAACAGTGAAATGTCAACATCACTAGTCCTATCTTCAGTCCAATGATCACATTACATATACCAATATAAAATTCTATATACAAAATAGACCTTTTTGTAGTTTGTTATATACCATAATATCACATCTGTTGGTTTTTCACAACATAATTGTGATTGGGTTTGGAACTTAAGGATAATCAGACTGTCTACACTAAATCTTTTCGATCCAGAGATCCCATGAGAGTGATTTGCTTTGTGTATTAATTAAAAAGAACTGACTCAAAAGACCGTGTAATTGTTCTATTATTGTAATACACTATTCAAACAGCAATCTGAATCATCAATTCTTCTCCAATAAATAAGCAGTTCAGTATTTTTTGCAAACAGTCACTTTATTAAAGTAATGATTAAAAAGGTTTTAGTTATTAATGAGGACCAGTTCACAAACAGCTTTCTAGTTAAAAGGGCATCCCAAAAGACTGATGTTTATTTTATAAAGCAACAATTAAAAGTTACATTTTAAAAAAGAACCTGTTTTCTCATAAATAGTAAAGTGTAGTTTTTAATCAGAAGAATTATAAAAATAAAATGAATCCTTTGTAACAGATGAGCAGTGACCCAATGCTATCTAAACATCCTCTGCCTCAGCCTACCTACTACAGTAGCTGCAGTCCAAACACTTGCTATTGCTTCAGCTGTAAAAGGATTGACACATTTGAGCAGACACGCACAAACTCTGTTTCCATCAATATATTTTTATGCATGATTTGGAATATAGCATAACAATGCTTAATGGAAATGTCAAGTTGTGCATAAATCATGTGACTTTGATTGATATCAGATGGATGAGATGCACAGCATTAAGGGCACAATTCCACTGTAACGTTTTGGTGTTGCAGAATTGCCAGCTAAACATTTTTTCTGCTGTCGTCAATGGGAGTGCAGAATTTTTCAAAACGCTAGCTGCATAACCAGGCAGTGAGTGTGTGTTATTTGCTCACTGTTGAGTGTTCATTTTAAATGCTGGAGAATCCCATACAGCTGATTTCAGTGGACACACATTGCATAACATTTGAAATGTTGAATTGGTAATTCTAAAACCAAACCAAAGTCTATCTTCATAGTGGTTCAGTATTATTACCTCCCAAATGTCTTCAGCAACTTTGCTCTCCAAGAATTTGGTTGCATTTCATCTTCTGAAAATAAAAAACTTTATGGTGTCTTCTTGTACTGCAGCAATTTATTTTGCTTGTTTTAATATTTGGCACCAGTTTATCTAGAAGGGATGGTTTTCTTCTTTGTGACTCATTAGAATGAACCTTTTAAAAAATGTTTTATGCAATAATCCAGTTTTGCGCATAAGTCAAATTTGCATATTTGTATGGAAACATAGCTAAATCGTTTTGATGTTTCCAGGAGATAAACTCAAGAATGGTTTGTCAATAGTAGTCATACATGCTTCCCGTTTATGTTCACTTGTTTCATTAATTATTCTTAAAGCTGAGTTTCTGAATGCAGCATTTGTTCATGTGTGTTTGATCAGGGTCGTCCGTCGGGTGAGGCTTTTATCCAGATGCGGTCAGCAGAGCGGGCATTCCTAGCAGCCCAGCGCTGCCACAAGCGCAGCATGAAGGAGCGTTACGTGGAGGTGTTTGCATGTTCTGCTCAGGAGGTGAACATCGTGCTGATGGGAGGAACGCTCAACAGGAGCGGCCTCTCGCCGCCGCCATGTAAGTTACGACGTAAGTGCCGCTGGGCTCTGGTGCTGCTTCTCTCAGCTGTGTGTGCGGGTAGGTGGCGCTTCACGCCTTCCTGTTTTTTCTCTTTCTCTAATTCATTCATTTGGTGGGTGTCCTATCCAGATTTCCTGTCCAGGCAGGAAAGGGCATCAGGAGCAGCAGGAATCTGGTTGGGTGAATGTTTCGTATTCAATTCAGATCTGACCATGAGTTTGTCAGATGCTTTTCCAAAGCGGGGAATGGAGGGCTTTGATTTGAGGTGATTTAGTGCAATCTTTCTAAATGTGCACAAGATTTCAGTTTTCATCATGATTTCACCAGTCACACTTTTTTAAACACAAGTTGTGTCACGAAAAGGCACTCTCTGTTTGATTTAGTGTAGATTTCTTTCTTTGGATCTAGTTCTGGATGGGTAGTCTTTCCTTCTACCTTAATGACCAACGGCAGCACGTTAAAGTCTCAGCACGCCACAGATTGAATCTGGTTAAAGGTGTCTGAACGCCTGTGGCTGTTGCTGCTGTGTGTTGAAGGGTGGAGGGAACATACCTGACTTGTAGCTGAATTATATTGGCAGATGCTGACAGTTTTGGGTTCAAGTCTGCTGCATGCTTTGAGCAGGAGTTGTGAAATTTGACAGATATTTTATTTGGGTGCACTGTTGTAAACAACATATTGTATTACAAGCATCAATTATGCTTTTTAATGCTTGTTCTTCTAAAAAAATCTGCAAAAAATGAATGCAACATGGAACAAAAAGCTCTAAATAAAATTTAAAAAAGCAAATGATGTCACCATAATATCATAGTCGTGCAATGTTGTCCATTACAGTTAATCTCCTTGCAGTAATCTTTTGTTTGTGTTCAATGGAGGATTTTCTGGTCCTGCTTTAAAACATTTACACATTTAGTAAGCTCTTTAAGAGTTCTTAACTGATAAAAAAATACCATCTAACTCTAAAAAATCAGGACTATTTGTATTCTTTTTTTGGTTTGCACCAAAGCAACCAAGAAAACCAAAGTACATGTGTGATCACACCAAGTCACTTTTGTATAAATATTTTGACACATTTAATCTAAATAAAATAGACAAGTAAGCAGCCATCCGTGATTTGTAATCATATCTGTTGCATTAACTTTGAGGCATCCAAAACAATTGATTCAGATTGCAGGTTCACAGCTTGTATTTATGATGGGCTTTTGAGGTGCCAATAGTGTTAATATGCACTGCGCTTGTTCATTGTTTGTTTGATGACTGTATGAGCTTCTGATGACAAACAATGAACTGGACTTGAAAGGCATAAAGCCCTTTGTGTGACTGGCATAGCTTCAGTCAGAACCACACCCTTTAATTGGTTTGGCAAAAAAACCTTGACTGATCGCTAGGCAGTTTGTTTTTAGTTGGAGTGTTTGTCTTTTGATCCAACACATTTTATTGAATTTTAGCGTTAATTATATTAATTCAGAATTTTATGCTAGAATTGTGGATTTTACTGCACTTTACACTCACTAAATTGGTTTAGTCAACAAACATAAAATCGTATTTGGAAATTTAATAGGATTTTAGTCAAATTTAATTGACAAAAGTTATGAAAGAAAATGACCCCAAAAATATAATTTAAATAGAAACTTAACCCAAAATTGAAAATGTACAATAAATGTACTCACCCTCAGGCCACTAAAGATGTAGTTGACCATTTTTTTTCACTAGAACAATAAGGAACATTAGGCTTTTAGTGAAGTCTGTGATCCTTGGTATTTCGTATAATGCAAGTCAATAGTCTAAATCAATCCCTGTGGCTCCTGATGATACATATAGATTTTATGACGCAAAATAATCAATCTGTGAATTGAAGAATGGCATATCTTCACCCGCTCACTCAAACACAAGTTCATTTATCAGAATGGAGTCATACCCGTGAATGTAATTTATAGCAGTTGATGCGTCTTGGACAGTCATAGTAAAGAACCATTTTGGCAAAAATGTTTATCCTCCCTTTTTTGTCACATCTGAGTGTGCGAACATACATCCTCAAGCAACCAGAAGCTTACTCTCACTACACTTGTATGTGCACCAAGAACTGTTGCCCCGGTTGTGGATTGAAGCTGTAAACAAAGTTAAATTTTTTTTACTTAAGATCATCTCGCTTCATAAGACCTCATCATCAGGACCCACAAGGATTGATCTAGGCTGCATCCAAAGTCGCTTACTACCCGAGTATGTACTAGAATAGAATTTTAATTTACTATGACTATTAAAAAAGTGCGCTCTATATAGTATGATTGTGATTAGTATGAATGGAATTCATACATACTACATCAGCTATTTGACATTATGAAGTGACTTACCTGGATTAGTTGCATTGCTTGACTCCCATTTATGCATTCTCTCACATTGCATTATGTATGCATAATAATATGGTATAGCACAACGTCCGTTATAGGTTGTTGTTAGATTAGATACGGTTGCATCCGGAAGTTAATAAGAATTATTGTATTATTTATTATTTATATATCATAATTGATCATATTTCACATTAATTATATTTTACTAACATCAACCCTAAACCTCAACCGTCACAGTATTGTAAAATAATAATTATTGTAATACAGCAAAAAATTATTGTAATACACAAAAATGCTATATTGATGTCCATTGGATGCACACTTTAGAATCTCGCTGGAAGTAGTTGGTCATCCAGGTTCTTCTCACTTACTGTTTTTTAAATATACGACTCAGCTGACATATTGTTTGTAATACGCTATATTGTAGGCAAGTATGCAATTTTAGACTAAGTCTTAGACTAATTTGTAGTTTTCTTTTTAAATCTCAAAAACAGATGACTTGCATTACACAAATCCCCAAACAAATCACCATTGAGGGTTTGCTGAAGAAAAAAAAGTGACTTCGATTTTCAATGACCTGACGGTGAATAAATTAACTGTCAATTTTCAACTGTCAATTTTTACAATTTTCAAGGCCCTCTGTTGTCCAAAAATATAAAGATGTATGGTATTTTAGAGAAAACAAATGACTAAATTAATAAAAGAATATGACATCTAAATTTAGTTAAGTTCGTTTTCTCTAATATATTATAAATCTGTGTCTTAGTTACTTTTTTAACACTTCGGTAAACAGCCCACTCCTCAGCACACTATAGTTGGATTATTTCAACAAATTCTCCTCTGAATACATCAAGGCATCATCTTACATTTTTACTTATAGTGTATTCACCATTATATAGTTGAAGTCAGAATTATCAGCCCCCTGTTTATTTTTCCCCAATTTCTGTTTAACGGAGAGCGGATTTGTTCAACGCATTTCTAAACATAATAGTTTTAATAACTCATTTCTAATAACTGATTTCTTTTATCTTTGTCATGATGACAGTAAATAATATTTGACTAGATATTTTTTAAGACACTTCTATACAGCTTAAAGTGACATTTAAAGGCTTTACTAGGTTAATTAGGTTAACCAGGCAGGTTAGGGTATTTTGGCAAGTTATTGTATAATGATGGTTTGTTCTGAAGACTATCAAGAAATATGTAGAAAATTTCCTTGCTATGTAACTCATCATTTGGGAAATTTCTAAAAAAAAAGAAGAAAAGGAAAAAATTAAAGGGGGGCTAATAATTCTGACTTCAACTGTATATCTAATTAAAACCTTTATCATCACCATTGGTGCAAATTTTAAAATCTTTGTCACAAGTGACAGAATCAAAACATCTCTTGTCAGTAATTCCACAAACAGGATTAACACTTCAGTGGTTGCCACAACTGGAAGCTTCAAGTTTGTTTTCTTCACTCTGTAATTCTTCAATATCCCACCTCCCCCCCATTTCAGGTCTGTCTCCTCCATCTTACACGTTTCCTCACGGGGCGCCGGTTCTTCCAGCTGGAGCAGTGCTTCCTGCAGGAGCAGTGTTACCAGTGGAATCAGCAGGCATTTACCCCTCCCAGTTCCTGCTTGGTCCCCGACCCCCTCCGCACACCACCACATTTTATCCGGCCAGCAACACACTCTACATGAACTACACCACCTATTACCCAAGGTATATCTGTTTGTTGTTTTTCAGTCTGAGATCAGCCTTACGCCAGTACATTAAGTGTGGGTTAATTCTCAGATTATAATGAAGGGATAATTGAATATTGCTTATCGTTATATTAAAGTGTCAAATTCTCCAGTCAAAGTGTACATATTCATCCAAGTCAAACAAAAATGTCATTTTGTCAATCAAAATGATGATTCTGTCATTATTTACTTAACCTCCACTTAATCCAAACCTGTAAAATAATATAAATCCCAGTTGATGATTTTTTTCAACCACTGATTATATGATATTTAAAGGGGTAGTTCAAAATTATGGTGTTCTTTTCAACACAAAAGATTTTCTGTATAATCTTGAAATTTGGTGGCCATAGTGTTTGTTTACCTACTGTAGAAGGCTATGGCTACCTGATTCCAACATTCTTCAAATTATCTTTTTTGTTCAACTAAAAAATAAAACTTGTAAAGGTTTAAAACTACATGAGGGTGAAAAAAGGTGACCTTTCCCTTTAAATATTCATGAATGAGTGTCTAAAAAACAAACATGAATGCTTGAATCTCCATCGGGATTTATAATTCCAAGTCTATGAAGAAATTACACTGTAGTCTTTAAATATTTGCTCTGAAGTTCTGTTGAATTAGTTCTTGATCATTAGTTGTGATGTTTTGTGCCATGGAAACCTGTCTGAACCAGTTTTTTTTTTTTTTACTGGATGAACATTCCCTATATTTTTACCAGCCACTGTTTATCACTCACATATCACAATACTCACCAGAAGCTGTCTTTTTTCTGATAGGTTTGACAAAATGTGAACATATACCCTCATACAATGATTTATTGTATAATTTGTGAATAATTTAATGCATTTGGAGGGCTTGTGCCTCAGTTGTGTTTGAGGAGCTGTTCATGTAGCTGAACTTAATGGTTTCGTCCCTAAGAAGGACACAATTCTGACTGGGTGTGTTTACAAGAGTGTCACACCCAGTTCTCTTAACATAGCTATAATGTGGATTTCAGCGTACTTCATTGTGGAAAAACTGGTTTCAGGAAATGATTGTGCATGTGAGAGAAATATGACTATCTGGCTTAATAAAGTGTGAAAAGAGAAAAGAGATGTAAAAGTAAGAGTGTCACTCTGACACAGCAGAAATTCCAATTGACAATGACATTTAATTGGGGCAAGACAGTTAGTCTCTCACATTATAAAATACTTAGTTAAATAATAATAATGTGTTACATAATAATAAATAGGTATGATAACATTAAAATATCACTGGAAATTTTCTCTGGATTTATTATTTATTAGGATAAATATTAATGTAAAATGTGATTTTTCTTGAAATTTTCAGGCAAGTTTATTTTATTTTTAGACAACAAAATGATAGTGGAATAATCGCGATTTTGACTCGCAACTAGAGGTTCATTCCGCTGTGGCAACCCCTGATAAATAAAGGGATTAAGCCGAAAAAAAAAAGAATTAATATTTAATGACAAATATTAAATTACATAGCTGTGTACACTTTAGGACTAATATATATATATATATATATTTATATGAGCATTATCACACAAGTAGCAGTGCGATATGGCTGTCCTACCAGTAACAATATACAGCCATATCGCACTGCTAAGTGTGTGATATTGCGTTTATACAACAGTTCTATGGCATAATCATTTATATACAGAAAAAATCAAACACGGAGTCTAAATCTTTTGTTTGAGGGACTACTTTCCTCCACCTTTTATTTACATCTGCAGCTGATGTCAGAACATCAGAAACCGTTACTAATTCACCAAGACCATTTTAGAGCTACTATTTAAATTATTCTCTAGTGTAATGTCTAAAGTGATGACAAAACAGCTGATTTTGCTCACATTTGAAGATTATAAAGCTGAATGGCATGAAGTGCCATCAGTCTACAGAAAACTCGGTTCTGCACAGTTTAGCTCCAACTTTAATCAAATACATCTGCTAATAGATTTCTAGTGATCTTGAAAACGCTAATAAGCATGTTTAGGTGTGTTTGATTAGTGCTGGAGCTAAACTTTGCTGGACACTGGTCCTCCAGGATTGAGTTTGTCCTCCCCTGGTATACAGACATTTCCTAGTGTTTCTCTGCTGTAATCAGGAGATCACAATAACTAACCCCGAAAAACAGCAACACAAACACTACCAGATAACTGTTGTGTTTGCGATAAGCAAAAACGCTTAACACATGCGGGCATTTTTTCTTTCTTTTTACTGAACTAGTCGGTCACCATCTTGTGGATGGACAACGTCAACCGTCTTTGCTCTGCTCAATGACAGGCTAATGGATGCCGAAGCACTGTTTCTCAGAAATTAAAAAATATTTAAAATAGACACTATCCTTATAAATAAACTGCATAGTTGCAATAAAAAAGCAACATTCTTGACAAAAAAAGCCTCAAAAGTGCATTATGTTGTCCAACAACTGCAATATTTGTTAAACTGTAGTGAGTTTATTGATCTGCTGCCAATCTGTGTGGGCAGAGTAATACAGAAGGGTGAGGAGGCTGTACGAGTTCTGATATTGCAGAATATCGCACGGCTACTACATATATATATATATATATATATATATATATATATATATATATATATATATATATATATACTTGTGTGTGTGTGTGTGTTTGTGTGTTATTCCCTGAATTTGATCCATATGTGTTTTCATACTAACAGCCCACCAGGCTCCCCATCCAACATCAGCTACTTCCCCACTGGCCACACCCCTTCGGCAGGCTCAGTCCTCTCAGCCCCGCCCACAGCACTGATTCGAATGCAGGGCCACGCCCATTCTCACGCTTATAATAACGGGGTTAAAGAGATCCTCAGCATGGTGCAGGGATATCAGGTGAGTTAAAAGCACAACTCCGTTATACAGGTCTCAGTTATTTCCTTTATTCCATTTCACTGCTTAATGTTGTTAAACTCGGCAAAACAGTCAGTAACAAATGATTTCCAGTTCACTGATGACCTTTCAAAGCAGTTTCAAAGGGGTTTTCGCCATGTTATTGAGTGCCACTGATCCAAATACAGTCCTAGGTTGTTCCACTTCAGAAAGCCGCAGTGTGTTTATAGGCAGGGCAGGGCTGGATTGTAGGGAACATTTAGGTGTGTCTTTTGCCCTGCGGTGTTCAGCATTGAAGATTAAGATGCTTTAGTGGGTTTGAGTAACAGGACCGCATAGTTGCATTGTCACACCTTCTAGATGAGCTAAACAGGTTCCTCTAGTCTAAATTCCCTCACACACACACACGGACACAAACAGAGAGAGTTAAGGTGCGGTACATTAGCCTGCTCTAACTTGACTGATGTTTCACTTTTCCAGAACTGAGGGAGACCAGCTTTATTATTAAAGCATTCAGATAAGGAAAATAAAATCAACGTGTAAATTAAAATAATTTTTTATGCAACAAAATGATTACTTAAAATAAAAATATTCTCTCTCACTCTCTCTCTCTCTCTCTCTCTCTCTCTCTCTCTCTCTATATATATATATATATATATATATATATATATATATATTTATATAGTGAATGTATATTGTACAAAATAATATATTTATTATTTAAAAGAAATATATAGTAAAATAAATATATAATCAAAATGTACAATGTAATATTACAATATGAAAAAAAGCATTAATATAAATATGGCCACTTTAAAAAAAATTACGGATTTAATTTATTCATTAATTTATTTTCGGCCTAGTCCTTTTATTTATCTGGGGTCGCCAAAGCGGAATGAACCGCCAACTTATCCAGCATATGTTTTACGCAGCGTCTCTGGAAAAAGATTTAATTTAATAGTATTATTTTAATTTTATATGTACATGTATATCATAGAGTTGTAGATGAGGCAGGAGACCTTCTGCACTCAGAATAAACTAGGGTGTGTCTGTTTCTTCTTTACATTCTTGCTTTGACTTTAAGGGTGTGATGCTTTTCAACAAACAGATGGAAGAGTTTTTGAAGTTTTTTGCACGCAACACATCTTTGTCAACAATTACAGCCATTTTAATTTAGCCACTTCATAGTATTATGCATTAAACTGAATATTAATCTATCTGACCACCAAAACTCTTGACACCGCAGGAGTGAAACGTTCTATTAGGCTGCTTAATGGACTAATGAACCTATTCTAAAAACAGCTGCGGCTCCAGCCATGCACACCCACAATCTGCCTTTTTCCCATGCAGGCTGTACATTCTCCTCAGGCACTCTGCTAGTTAGTCAGTAGGAGGCCTGTCACTCATTTGAGGTGGGGCTAATAACAAATAATGAGGCATAAGCATGTGTCTCTTGAGTAAATGCAATTTCTTTCTGTCTCTTTCAGCCTGGCAACAGCGACGCTTTTGTAACTTTCCCTTCTATGCTGTCAGCAAAGCAGCCTATTGGAGACCAGACTGTAGGAGGCGGAGCTTATCTTGACTTGCAGTTGCTTTAAGCCAATCTATTGACAAGGCCACGCCCCAAAGGCGGATTCAACAACCCCCTCAAAACAAAGCAGTTTATGCCATTTATGCTATTTATATGAGAATTTTTAATAAGAATTATATGTATTTTGACGTTTATGTATATTGCACATTGTTTTTTTTTATGCATTAGAGCTAATGATATTCTTTCATAAGTTTGTATGTACATGCACATGCAGCGATGTTCACTCAGGAAATATAGCTTCTCAAACCAGGGTCCAATCCATAAACTTGCCAAACCAAAAGGCAGATTCTCACTGATACCATAAATTTAAGCCAAAGGACCAGTAATACAATATAAAGCGTGCATGTGTATGAGTGAGTGTGTTAGTGCTCCCTGTTGATGTGACTCTACCGTGAGTATGTGTGAATGCGTAGAGACCTTCTCAAGCCTCTCTCTCTCTCTCTCTCTTTTTAATCTTTGAAGGTTTTAATTTGCATGAAGTTCACAGAGCTAGCTGTTTTAATGTTTACAAGATTCGCCAAATCCTCACACCGTGCACAATGCAGTTCGTGGATGTCTGCAACTTAGTCATTTCACCAAAAGAAACAGCTCACAAATGGAATCAGGAACAACTGTTGTGCTTTATACATGTACTGTTGTGTCTATGTGTCATGCATCGGAAAAAAATGTGTATCGTCCGTACCAATCAATGTACAAAATTCTATCGATAAACGTGCTTGTTGATTTGTGTATGTGAGTGTGGTAGATGTATTCCAGTGGATGAATGAGTATTTGTATGCGTGCGAGTAGGTGTGCGCACCGTAAAAGTCAATGCATGTGTGTTTATTTACTGCACTCAGAGAGTGTTTTCGGGCCTGCTGTAATGCACACAGGTGTATTCTCACCCATTGTCTGTGTATTAGGAGGAGTGTTTGTGTGCATCTGCTGGAATGTGAACAGGTTTATTTGTTACCTGCAGCTGTATCCCATCTGTATCCTCCTGTTTGTTTATGCCAACATGCCTCATTTATTATACTCTGTGCTTTTTTGTTTTGTTTTAATACTAGGAATGATTTGCATGTTTAGGCTTTTATGAGCGGTAGGAGTAAAGCGTATGACAGCGGAATAGTCAGTGTGAGTTATTTGTACTAGTACCCACACATGCCAAAAAGGCAGTAGTAGCACTACTCATTCATGTTACCAATCTGTTACCATCTTATTTTGTAAATCCTGAGTAGAAAAGAGGAATCGAGAATTTGGCTGTTTGGAGAAAGTATTATTTTATTTTGATATTTTATAATAACTTAAAATAAAGGAAATTTAACAATGTGTCTGAGGGATTGAGTGACTGACTCGTTGTATATCTATTTACATTTCCACAGCTAAAAAAAGTGAACTACATTAAATATATTTCATGTAAGAGTGGTCATATCAAAATATTAACACCGCTCTCCCTTATGATAGTTGAAAAGGAGAAAATAAAAAGTTTTTACATTTCATTTCTTCACTCCTAATCTACTTCTCAAAGGCAAACCTGAAATGCATATTTAATGCCCTCTAGTGGGCGATATAAGCGTGACCTCTCCTCGACGTACTTCCGGAAATATATTTGACATTATTTGTCATTATGTTACAAGAGAAATTAAGGAGGTTGTTGTATAAAACTGCTGTTTCATATGAAAATGTGTATAAGGGACAGCAGTAAAAATGTTCACAAAATATATATAGGAAACCTTTAACTTTCCATGAACGTTCGGAATACTAACTAGCATACTAGCAACTGCAGCAGCCTTATGAGAATTAAACACGGCTGTATTGTAGCACAAGTTAGAAACATAGTTTTATTTTCAAAAATTTGTTAACTACAATTTTACTACAAATACAGTTATAATGTAGCAAAGCCATTGTCAGTTTGTGGTTGCAGCCATATTTTTTGTATTGTTTGTAGGAAAACCATGGTTAATTCTAATAGGGTACACACTAAACACAGTGCAATATATCCACACAAAATGTATACTTGACTTCATAATTGTTTCTGGTTAAGTTACACTAATTATATATAAAAAGTTATGGTTACACGTGTCCTTGTTACATGTACTTACTATAAAGTAATACAATAATTACATGCATTTTAACCGTAACCCTAAAATATGCTATTAATTACTATTACTTGTATGTACAATGCAACAAGGATAAAGTGTAAAAGAAATATTTAATATAATTAAATTATGTAATAAATAATTATGTAAAAATGACATAAAAGTGTTTACAGTTGGTCAGAATTATTAAATCCCCTGAATAATTAGTCCCCCTGTTAATTTTTTCCCCGATTTCTGTTTAATGAACAGATTTCTTCAATTAATTTCTAAACATCATAGTTTTAATAACTAATCTTTAATAACTGAATTATTTTATCTTTGCTATGATGACAGTAAATAATATTTTACTAGATATTTTTCAAGACACTTATAAAGCTTAATGTGACATTTAAAGGCTTAATTAGGGTAATTATTTTAACTAGGCAGGTTAATTAGGCAAGTTATTGTATACCAATGGTTTGTTCTAAAAACTAAACTATCAAAAATATAGCTTAAAGGGGCTAATAATTTTTTACCTTAAAATGTTTTTAAAAAAATTAAAAACTGCTTTTGCTCTAGCTGAAATTAAACAAATAAGACTTTCTCAAGAAAAAAAATATATCAGACATACTGCGAAAATGTCTTTGCTCTGTTTAACATCATTTAGGAAATATAAAAACATTCAAATGGGGCTAATAATTCTGACTTCAACTGTATATTTTGGACTGATTAATTGCATAATAAATGGAAACAGAGATGTTAACAGCTGAAAAGTCATAACTAAGTTAAGGTTGAAAACCATAAGGTTGAATCTGATCATTTGAAGGTCGAATAGGGTTGTAATTTCAACGTTTGCATTTTAGGAAACAGCAACCCTGACATTTTGCCTGCTGTATAGTGTTCAATTTTGGAAAATTTGGATGGTAGGCCAGATATTTTGCATACTGTGCATATGCAGAAATAGTATGCCTATTATGCCATTCCGAACATAGCCAAAAGCAGTATGTCTATACACTGACAGCTTTCTTGTTTAAATGAACTCTGCCCTTCTTAGGAAACCAAAGACAAGTAAGAATTATTAAAAGTTAACAAGTCGTCAAGTCAGTTTATACAGCGCTGATGCCATGCTTATAACAGAACAAGCAAACAAAACAAACATTTCAGCTGCTGCTTGAATGAACATTGATGAAGGATGTTAGCAAAATGCTAAAATAGCTCTTATAGCAAAGAAGTTTGCTCTGGCGCAAATACTGTGTAACAGTGAAATAAATTAGTGCATCGATTTAAGGGCCGATTTGTCCATCTGGGTTTTGTTGTCTGGAAATAGTTGTGTTGTTTTATGTGTGTCCTGTCTCAGAGTTCTGTCATTAACAGCGCCCTCAGCAGTTTCTCTCTCTCCATGCGCAGGTCTTCGGAGCTTCTCATACACAAGGACAGAAGAAAGAATGGGAACAATAAGAGAGAAAGAGAGAGAGCAACAGCATCAAGGCCCACGTCAACAGATGGAAAGAAAAAAGGACAAACATGCATCACAAAGGATTTGAATCATTATAGAGAGACAGATATAACCTTAAAAAAGCAAAAATAACTGACATCATTTATTTAAGACATTGGAGAGGGTCCACAAATTGGACCAAATGTCCCCTCAAGTGCATTAATGTAATAATGTTTGTCATTGTGGGGAAGGTTTTTTGGTCCCCTTGAGTAACAAGGAGTATAAATTAAAAAGACTAAAAGATAAATACTCAATGTTTTCTGTGAGGCTTGTCTTTAAGCAAAGCATTTAGCATTATTTTTTGTTCACAAAAAGCGTCTACAGGAAGTTCCAACAAAGATAGTTATACGATGTGTATGTGTGCGTTACCTTTGTGTATGTGTAGCATATGGTAGCAGGTGAGGTACTGGACTTGGAAAGAACAGTGGTGAGCTGTCATGCTCCAAACGTGAAGTATCCTTCTGCTAGAGAGGGAACACAAATACATATTGGCACATACAGTATTCAAGGCTTAAACTGGAATTGTACAGGAGAAACTTGGAAATTATGCAATAAACCAAACAAAGCTGTTTTTGCATATCAGTGGATGCAAGTTAAAAACAATGATTGTATTTTATTCTGTGATTTACATAAAATCCCTACTAAAATCCACTTTATACTTGTTGAGGTAAGCAATTTCATTTATTCATTCCTTTGGCTTAGTACCTTTTTAATCAGGGGTCACCGTAGCAGAATAACTTATCCAGCATGTTTTACACAGTGGATGCCACAACCCAGCAGTGGAAAACACCCATACACTCTTGCATTCACACACATCACCTATAGTGCACTGTGGGGGAAACCAGACCACCCGGAGGAAACCCACGCGAACATGGGGAGAATATGCAAACTATACCCAGAAATGCTAACTGACTCAGCGACCTTTGCTGTGAGGCGGCAGTGCTAACCACTGTGCCACCCATAAGCAATTTCATTCACCTTCATTTTTACTATGATCAGTGATTTTTTGTGTGAATTATGTGAGTTACTTCTGTCAAACTGTAAACTGTGAAGCGTAAAAAAACGATACAAAGAGATGACATGTTAACCTACTTTTTTCAATAATACCAAAATGAAACAAAAAATTAACAAATTACTTTCAGACAATAAAAAATTACATTTCAAAAATGTTGGATGTAAATATAAAATTTAAATAAATTAAATATAAAATTGCAATTTAATTTATACAAAAATAAAATATTACAATACAAGTGAAACAATACAAAAACACAGATGGTTGTGCATATAGTGTTAAAATTAAAAAGTATAAATTTATCTGTAATAAAAATTACGTAGTATCTAAAGAGCATTTGTAGCACGTTTTATTTCTTTTTGAATAGAAATTCCCAAACCGGAAATACATCAGATAGACATAAACCGTCCATTATTGTTATTTGTGCTACAAACCAGTGCGTTTATATAATGAAAACGAATGAATAAATGTTAGCAATACTATGGAGTATAACATACAATTTTATAGATGTAAAATAACTTTGCTAACCCCAGAAGTTTGACGCATTCGAATTAAAAATCGGCGCATGCGCGCTGCCGCCTAAACTTTACCGTTTAAAGACTGGGTTTAAAACGCAGCTCAAGATTTTTGGGACCTCGCTACACCCGGAAGTATAAAACTCCTTAAAAGGTAAACACTTTTTTTTTTGACTGAATTTACATGCTAAAGAAAGTTTCAAACAACAAACTGTTTCCCCTAAACCCACACATACACAGGTTTGCAAGTAGACTATAACGTTGTTACTGTTTATACAACACTACTTCTTAGAATTGTACTTTCAATTTACGTTACTACACTGATCTTAGTCACCTAAAATAATTTATTTACCTCACAAATCTGTTGACTGAATACAAAATTATATATATATAAAATTATATATAATATATATATATATATATATATATATATATATATATATATATATATATATATATTATTATTATGATCAGGTGAAAGAAAGACAAACATGATAACAACAGAGGTGAGTAAATCATGGATGTATATCTTTTTTAATTATTATTATTTTTCTTTCATAGATGTATATCAGCCAGGGCACTCATCTGGGATTTGGTCATTTTAAGAGCTGTCTCAATTGCACAATTCCTAAAGTGTGAAATATTCACTTACTTAAAAGTCCCACAATACACTATGAAACCCATAGTGCATTAAAGCTCACTATTATGTTTCCTTAATGGATATTATGAAGTGCAAAATATAAACCTTGTGAACCACCTCACCCATAATGGATACCACATAAAAATCAACCACACACAGATGCCACATTTGACTGGCTTATGTATAACAGGCAGGCCATAAAAACAGCCATGTATCAGACAGATCCATGTGATGATGACTCAAATTTAATTCTGAGTGTACTGAGGGTGCACTGAGTAATGTTTTTTCTCATTATAAGTTCCCCTGTCTCCCTGTTAATGGATATTTGTTATTGGATATCTTCTCTAGTGAAGAAAAATAATCAAGGCAGACAACCTTTCTATAATGATTTTGGCATAGCATTTTGATTAAAAAATGTTTTTGATTGCATCTCGATGGAGAGGGGGAGAGTAACTCTCACCGGTGGATAAATCGGTGGCTGGACCTGTTTGTCCAAGGAGCTGTTTGAAGAGGATTTCCCCATACTGCATTGGGAGGAGATGGCTGCAAGTGCCTCAGGAAGGTCATCCTCATCACTATGGTTACTATTGACAAAGAATATGTTTCAAAGAGGCCACGTTGTTAACACTAAAAGGCTGCAAAAGAAAAATCACCCTCTTCCACCTAGTGACTCACAAGCTGAACTGTCTGACGAGGCGTTTGCGTCGGTCCACTCTAGGCTTTTCAATGTTCAGACTGCTTGAGCCTGAATCCTGTGAGGAGCTGGGATACCTGCGATAAAAGTCAGAAGTCTGTAAATATTAAATGCTTGATCATTTTTTTTATGCTTGAAGACCATTTGAGACATTTACCAACTTTGAGGGCTGGTACCAGCTGTTCTCACCTGTCAGTTTGGTCTCCACTTGAAGAGTTTCCCTTTGAGGTTCCACTATCACTTTGTGTGGCCCGCTACAGTAGGAGAGAGCAGAAGACAGACTATGCATCATTCCATCTGCCTCATATTGTGCTATATGAATCATCATTTACTAGTGTAGTTATTATTACAGACATTTTATCCAGCTAAAAACAGCTGTATGTGGCTTCTAGCATTAGGTTTTATAACCAAGGTCAACCTGGTAGATCATCTTGGTACACCTCATTAGATTTGTTATACCATTCATTCATTCATTCATATTTTTTTGTTTTTGGCTAAGTCTCTTTATTAAGTTTATGGTCACCACAGTGGAATGAACCGTGAACTTATCCAGGATATGTTTTGCGCAGCGGATGCCCTTCCAGCTGCAACCCAACACCCATACATTCTCATTCACACACATACACTACGGACAATTTAGCCTACCCAATTTACCTGACCTGTACCGCATGCCTTTGGGCTGTGGGGTAAACCAGAGCCCCTGGAGGAAACTCACACAAACATGGGGAGAACATGCAAACTCCACACAGAAATGCCAACTGACCCAGCCTACTCGAACCAGCAACCTTCTTGCTGTAAGGTGATACCCACTACCCACTGCGCCACCTTGTCGCCAATTTGTTATACCACATTAGATAATTTACAGTGGACATAATGGAATAGGGTAACCAATAAAATTCAGCATATAATGACAATGAACACTGTCTATTTTACATCTTATTAATTTTTGCCACATAAAACTTGTTTGGTTGTAAAAGTTACAACTTGATAATCTGATGAAAATATCAGGCTTTTTTGTGGTGTTGTAGTTTTTAACTACAACACCAATAGCAAGTCGAGATTTCTGGAATATGTTCACCTGAAATGCAACTTGCAGGCTTACATGGAGTATGTTTGCATTGACACCAATAAATAGATTTTAATATGATTTAAACAACATTCTGATTATAAGTCTAATATGTAAACAGTGATTTTTCGATAATTTATTCTGACTAAAGTCCTAATCAAACTAAACAGAAATCGGATTAAGACATGTGGAGTATGACGATTTTAGTCGCATTATTGAAGTGCAGTACAGACACGTAAACACCGCAATCAAACTATTATCGTCATGTAGGACTTTTCACTACATTTTTTAAATTGTAAAGAAATTGTGTTTTTGAAACTAATGAAGACAGCACAAGTCAATGATTCATCCGAATTATTGAGCCTGACATGTTTACTGTCGACAAAGTAAAAATGAAACAACCGTAATTACATGAAACACCAGGGGAAATGTGGATAGAGTGATGACGCAATAACATTAATCGATCTATGTGCTATAACATGTAAAACGGGATCATGAAAGAAACATTCAAACAGCAACTCATGTAAACACCTTAATCATATCATATCAGATTAAGGCAAACAATTTCATTATTTGAGTCCAAGTAAATGTAGTCATTATTGGTTTTCCCAAGGCAGTTGCCATATTGTGAGAAAGTAAGACATGTTTCTTAATTAACATTCAGATTAACCTTGATTGTTCACAAACTTAGCCTTAAAACATACTTCCAAATTCAACGCTAACCATACAAATCCTTTAACCCAGAGGAAAAACTAAACCTGTCCCTCAAATCTGATTGGTTAATTGTAATTGGTTGATTCCAGGATCAACAAAGATGTTCTACTTTGTGGAAGTTGATAGGAACTATCCCATTCAGATCTGCTTCCATCCGATCAACAAACCAATTAATAGAGCTAAGTCCTAACCATACATTATTTTTACTTCGATTATCCATAACATTTCGATGTATGTCACAATATGGAACTTATTACAGACCAGTTTCATTCCTTTAAACTTGGCTGTTTTTAACTGGATTTACCTGTTTTGTCAGGAAAGCAACATTCAGATATATAAATAGACAAATTAACTTTGCATCAGCTTTTATGAGTGTCATGTTCCTGCAGTCTGTGAGTGTTAGCATTTACTTTAGAGATGTTGCTTTTTAGCTGTTCCTGTAAAACCGCAGGCGATGAAGGAAGACTTTTCTCCGAAAGTGGTTTTTCCTCTGCCTGTAGTTACAGAGAGAACATAATATTTATTCATGAGACAGGGTAAACAATTCTTTTCTGTTTGTCCTAGAAGGCTGTGATCTACAAAACTGACCATGTCTATGTTGATGTGAAGAGCCGGCCAGGCTGCAGGTTCTGCCTCCAGCTGGTTCTGCAGAGCTCGATCCAACTCATCCGAGAGTGCAGGAGACACAACCCAAGCTTCTGATGTAAACAAACACATCAGCATACATGTTCTGAATAAATTCTACAATTAGTATCCCTCCTCCGGTACATTCCAATACACTATTCAAGAAACCACACTCTTTAGTCGTTGTTCAGCACTAAAAATTGGTATCATTGACTAATTCCTTAAAATTACAAACTGTCTTCCTTTTCCTTAATATCAACTGCTACTTATATTAACAGATAATTGCCTTGGTATGAAATAAAGAGACCTATATATTCAGAACATTGGCATTTTTCACCATTACAATTTGCTGACCGGTGGGGTTAATCATTGAATCATTTACTTAACCAGTCCCTCCAGGCATTTGCTGTGACTTCTTACATATATTTAATCTCAGGAATGATTGGACCTTTAAAATCCTTGAGGGATTGATTAAATAATGCTCACAAGAAAAAATACAATAGTATTTTATATAAAATTATAATGTTTTGAACGACACTACATTAAAGTAATTGAATTAATCTGTTGCGGTAATTATATAGTGGATGTGGTAACACAACAGCTACAGGAATCTAAATAAATTGAACAACACTGTACTTTTACTACAACTACAGGGTATTAAACTAAAGTAGAGTTGCCTATATTTAATAATACAGTATGCTTTATACACTCACCAGCCACTTTATTAGGTACACCTTACTAGTACCGAGTTGAACCCTCTTTTACCTTTAGAACTGCCTTAATCCTTCATGGCATAGATTCAACAAGGTACTTGAAATATTCCTCACAGATTTTGGTCCATGCTGACATAACAGCATCATGCAGTTGCTGCAGATTTGTCGGCTGCACATCCATGATGCGAATCTCCCATTCCACCACATCCTAAAGGTGCTTTTATTGGAATGAGACCTGGTGACTGTGGGGACCATTCGAGTACAGTGAACTCATTGTCATGTTCAAGAATCCGGTCTGAGATGATTTGCACTTCATGACATAAAATGTCTTTTTTTTGGACCATTCTCTGTACACCCTAGTGATGGTTGTGCTTGACATCCCAGTAGATCAGCAGTTTCTAAAATAGTCAGACCAGCCCGTCTGGCACCATCAACCATGCCACGTTCAAAGTCACTTAAATCATCTTTCTTCCCCATTCTGATGCTCGGTTTGAACTGCAGCAGATCATCTGGACCATGTCTATGTCCCTAAATGCATTGAGTTGCTGCCATCTGATTGGCTGATTAGAATTTTTGTGTTAACGAGCAGTTAAACAGGTGTACCCAATAAAGTGACCGTTGAATGTATATACACTATTACACTTTTCTATGGTATGATTTATTGGGTTGTTTAGAAAAAAAATGACCGCTTGGAAAGGATTTGCAATCAAAAATCGACAAACTATTTTAGGACATGTCTGAGTTGTTAATTACTCTCTATTCTATACATTAGAATAGGCTAATTTTAATGCATTAAGCTGTCGTGAACACAGAATAACTAGTTAAGCATATTTGGTAAAAGACTCACTAGGTTTAGCAGTTGTGAGGCACAACGGTTCCTGTTTTTCATAACCATGGTGATGATAGCAGCGATGGATCTTTCCAGAATGAGGAGCCTCATTCTCTTCCACACTAAACCTCCGGGTGTCTGCAGCGCTCAAAGGGAAACTATAAAACAATACACGACACACAGTACAATGGTACATATGACAGCTTTACATTATGTGTGGACGAGTATCAGAAAATAAAAGGGACCTTCAAGTTCATTCATACATAGTCTCTACACACCCACCCACACATGCAACATAATAGCATATGTCATCTTTATTGATGGCATAACATAATTAACGGCAGCGTGAGACCAATGCAAACCTGAGCTGGTGTTTATTGATTTATTTTCAAGTAGGATAACCACAGTACAAATGACATGCAGAAACATGCACACGCAGCTTTCTAATATGATAACAGAGTGCTTCTGAAAGTAATTTCAATGGAAAGACCAACAACAACAACCGATTATGCGAATGGTGTTATTAAACAGAAAATGGAACAGTGCAAATGTGAATACAAAAAATGAGAAGTAAATGTCAGGGGTTTACATAATCAATAAAATTGAGTCGATTAGTGTAAACAACACATTTATTAAGGCAGGTCTCACTGCAGCAGACTTTAATCATTAAAAGCCCCCCGTTCCTTGCTGATTGAACGGATTTCTATGGCTAAAACACAAAAGGTGTCTAACTTAACACTTCAGCAAATACGTAAATGATCATTAGCACATACAGAACAGCTGTCACGAGTACTTTCAAGGTCAATAGAAAGAGACAGTTCACCCAAAATAGAAAATTCTGTCATCATTTACTGAACTTTCGCTTGCCATAAACATGCTTGAGTTTCATTTTTAACACAAAATAGGATATTTTGAAAAACATTGAAAACCTGTAACCACTGACTTACATAGTATTTGTTTTTTTCCTACTATGTAAGTCAATGGTTAGAGGTTTCCAGTATTCTTTAAAATATATAGTTTTGCGTTCAACAGAAAAAGGAAACTCATAAAAGGACCACTTGAGATTGAGTAAATAGTGAGTAAATTTTCATTTTTAGGTGAACTATCCCTTTAGATTAAGTTAGGCATGTCCTAATTCGGTCCTGAAGGACCGGTGTTGTGCAAAGTTTTAGTTCCAACCCCAATCAGACACACCCGGGCTAGTTAATCAAGCTCTTACTAGGCTTTCTAGAACCTTCCTTGCAGGTGTGTTGAGGCAAGTTAGAGCTAAAATCTGCAGAACATTGGGCCTCCAGGTCTGAGTTTGGACACCCCTGGATTAAGTAAAGCGGGACTGTAAACAGTGAGGAGCTCGTCTTGGCATTACATAAATGATCTGCACTTAAAAGTAAACATTCATACATGATATGCACAAAATATATCAATTAAAATGATAAAATAGGCTATAATCTAAAACAAGGCTTCTCAGCTGGGTTTTTGGAGGACCCAACCTGAGCAATCCTGCTTTAGAATATAAAGCCACAACAGCAGCACATCTTCTGACATGGTTCAGGTCATTTGCTAGTTCTAGATTTTACCATAAATCATGCAAAACTCTAAAAGCTATCAACATGCAGATTTGTCAGACGTCACGGTCCACATATGCTGAATATGTGTTTGTCATTTCAGGACGCATTTGATCGGATGAGACATGTCACATGATGGATGAGTTGATGGATGATCACAAGCAAAAGATGAGACTCCAGAAGGTGAGATGATGAAGGATGACACACCGACTGTGACTGGATGCGAGCGTCTCTTTTACTAAGGTGAGCGGCTCATCCAAACACCCTCTCACATGCTCAGAGTGCAGTCATAAGTTTGTCTTTGTGCATGACAGACACGCTCCTGACATTGCGCGCAACCAAATCGCTCTCACCAAACCCACCACTGCTCGCAGGGGGTCTGTCCACATAGGAGGGTCTAAATCAGACACATATGCACATGCGGGTGAAACACAGATGAAGCACAGATGAGATCTGGATTAAACACAAAATTAGATTTACTGCAGGGTTTTTGTTTTTCTATACCTGTGTGGTGGAGGTGTGTGTCCCAATTCCATGGGCTGGATGTATAGAGGAGTGGTCAGAGAAGGAGGAGGGTGTGATCTTTGCCAAGGATCCTGTGCAATTGGAATGTTGTGCTTATACTGGAGAGAAACATAAAAATGTAGATTTACATGAGTGGAGTTTCCTGTTGAGCACTTTATATTTCAATAAAATGAGATTTCTGTCTGCATTTACTAATGTCGTTCCAACCCATATTGACTCAATACACATAAATATATTTTGATTTTAATATGATAGACTTCTGTTTCTCCATGGGGAACAAAAATTAATGGAAAAAACACAAATGACACAAAAATTAGGGATGTAACAATTCACCGTGAGTCAGTTGAAAACTGATTAAAAAATGTGACGATTCAAACCGGTACAAATGTTGAATAAATCGCGATACATGTTTTGAATAGAGGAGACACCGTTTACCGCAAGCTTACTTTACCTGCTTGTAAGCGGCGAGCAAGAGGAGGTGGGGCAGCAGAGTAAAATGACAGCAGTGAAGTGCGCCAGATAAAACACAAACTGTGCAAATACTACAAAAAGATGTTTACTTACACTAACAATGACCACTTCTATACACACTGCTTTCTGGCTTAGGAAAGGCTTTCCTCTCCACTTAGTTCCCAGTGAAAGAGGTTTTTTTTTTTTTTATCAGGGGACCTTGTTAATGTGCAAAGATCTCAGCTTATCCCTGAAAACATAGATATGCTGATATTTCTTTTAAAAAACGTAAAATCCCAGCACAGTTTTAGTTTGTTTATATTAATGAATCTTCTTTAGTTTGTATTAATCTTTTTTGATCTTTTTTCTTGGCAATTTGGTTATGGCAGAATATATATAATTTTGCAAAAAATGTGCAACATTTAAGAAAAAATGAAAGGGCTCTTTACCTTAAATTTGTTTTAAATAATTTTGTTTAAAAAATGATGACTAAATCGTGAATCGTATGGAATCGTGAGTCAGGTGAATCGTTACATCCCTAATAAAAATGTATTCGTGTTCTCATCCTAAATATTCTGTTCACTTTGCATTTTCATGAAAAGCAGTAATGTTCCCACAAGAAACTTTGCGCTCAACATTTGTGATGGAAATACTATGAGACAGGAGGAAAACAACTTCATTTTGTGAGTTATCACAAAGTTGATTAATACTTGTTTAAAAATGTAGAAAACATTGAAAAATGCTTGGTAACATTTTATAATAACTACACACTACACATGCATGAACAAATAGTTAGTTCATTATTTGTTAAGCATTAATTCTACATTATAAGACATTAGTAAGCCTTTTATAACTACAGCTACAAATGCTGTGTTATTGACTTACGAGTAGGCTCACACGAAATCTGCACACGCAGAAATTCGCACATTTTTAACTCATCATTTATTTAGTCTATGTATTTACTTGGGTAAATGTGTGTTAATTTATCTTTATTCAGTTTTTAAATTACTTTCACTAATATTATTGTGATATAACAATAGTAATATTAAAATGTTCAAATGATTTATTTACAATACAGTTCTGTCTTTTAGTAGATATTTTACAAGAGACACCAAATAAATGGATCTATTTGGATTTGCATTGTAAACATTAAATAAAAGTTAAAATGTATTAGTATTTATTTAATATATCAAGTTTTTAGTTGTGATATTCCTAAAATCATTCCATGTAAATCTGCAGATTTTTTTTACAAAATTCTCACAAGAAATAGCCAAAAACGTTCGCAAATTCTGTCTGGTCCTACTTATAAGCAAATGTATAATGTGCTTAATGATTGGCATTTATACTTTGTTAATGACCAAGTTTTTTTATTACTAAATTAAGTATTGCATTATTTATGAATCAGTTATTTATTGGTTTTTAAGATCATTCAGAATGCGCAAGTAAATGATTAAAAAACTATTCAAATGAACATTTATATACAGTTAAAGTCAGAATTATTAGCCTCCTTTTGAATTTTTTTTGTTTTTTAAATATTTCCCAAATGATGTTTAACAGAGCAAGGAAATTTTCACAGTATGTCTGAAAATATTTTTTTCCTCTGGAGAAAGTCTTATTTGTTTTATTTAGGCTAGAATAAAAGCAGTTTAAATATTTTTAAAGCCATTTTGAGGACAAAACTATTAGCATTCGCATTGATGGATTACTCTTCAGTGTTTGGACTCTCAGCAGTGAATATTAACCCACATTAAACTGAACTGAACTGAACTAAAACTTTGAAAACTGAACTGACACCGGTTCAATTCACTATAATCTTCTATGTGAAGCTGCTTTGACAATCTACATTGTAAAAGCGCTATACAAATAAAGATAAACTGAATTGATTTTACCCTTGCAGAGGTTCTTAAATCTCTCTTAATGTAATATTACAGACCCTTCAAAGTAAATATTTCACAATATATAAATAGAGAATTTACGATCACCTTTTCTCCTATTGTTACAAATCTTATAAAATGTCACTAAAATAGAAACCATAAAAATGCAATTTTATAAAAGTATTTCATTCATTTGTTTTTAACAAGTTCTAAAACAATCAACAAAATGTGACACCAGTCCAAAACCTCCCAGATAAATCCACGTATTAATTCCTCCTAATATGAAAAGTATGAAGGATATTAAAGAGTACCGGTTTTAAGCTTGGCTCAGGGCTGGTCTGTGCACTACAAAACAAAGAGAGAACATTTCATTACACAAATCACATCCAGGAGAAATACAATCATTTCATTTAACAAGAACAAAAAAACAATAGTAAATAAAAATCATTATTCCATAATTGATTTGTTCGGTCTTTACCTTAAATGAGGATGCTTTGCTGGAGTCATGGCTGTGGAAAACAGAAGCAGTCATATATGTGACATTTGTGATCTCATAAGTACATTGAAGGCATTTGGGTCGGATGCATGACAGACAGAGATTAAGCATGTTGAAATGCATTAGGTTGATTATTAAAAAAAAAACTGCACATGGCACACAGACCTACCCTTGACCATAGACTGAGCCCGTGATGGATATCTTTTACTTGGCCTTCTCTCAAAAGTGCTTGCTCTTCTGACTTTACCACTATGCGTGGCCTGATATTCAGTTCTTCCACTGTAAACAAACAACCTGACTCTTAAAAAAGCAACGCGGTAAATATGTTGTCAGCATAGGTGTGCATGTGGGTGTGTGTACCTGAATCTGAAGCGTGAGCCTAGGCGTGTGAAGTCACTGCGGCTGGTTTTGTTGTGGGTTGGCTGCCGGAGCCGGAAGAAGGCATGGCTCTCGACTGCACACTTCCATAAATGCTTACACTCATGAGAACTCGACAGCTGAAACACAAACGTGTGCTCCTGCTCTCGACCCTGCACACACAAAAACACACACAAAAAGAGCCCTTAACAACAAAACAATCAAAAGCAGTTGATAAACTTAAAGGGCACCTATTTTGCCCCTTTTACAAGATGTAAGATAAGCCTTTGGTGTTTCCAGAATGTGTCAGTAAAGTTTCAGCTCAAAATATTCATCAGATTATTTATTATAGCCTACAGAATCTGCCCACTTCTTTGAATACATTGTTGCTGTTTTTGTAGCCTGTGGCTTTAAATGCAAATGAGCTGCTTCTCCCTGCCCACCGCTCTGACCGGCGAGTCTGCTTCTCATCATGCGCTACGTCAGATTCACAGCAGTCAGTGGCAAAAGGCCGACTCGGATGAAACTGAAATACAGCTCATTAGTCACAAAAAACAATAATGTTTATTTGATGTATTTGTGGTGGAGTTTATTTTTGCAGTACACACACGTATTAGAATTTACTGACACCATGCGGCTGGGGTAATTATAGCGGTTAAGAATTTTACTGTCTTTATTTCAAACACGCTCTGTTTTAAACTCATAAAACTTTGAGTTGTAGCAATATTTTAATCCCAGTTTATTTGCAAAAAAATATGTTTTGTGGACGTGTATTCATGTTTTTATAGAAACATGGCCCCTGTCAATCAATTCGGTGAACGGGGAAAACCGATTGCCTACGTCTTGTTGCGGTGACCCTCTAAATTCATGGGATTTGGGTCCTATTTTAACATCAGGAAATTTTTAAAAGAGACTTGTTGGGTTTATATTACTCCAACATGACAGTAGACACACTATACCAACACACAGTTCAGTCCAAACAGCCGACAAAAGCTGATTTTTATCATAGATGCCCTTTAAAACTGCCAGAGGGTCAATTTTACCCATTCATGGATACCGTTTTAAAGTGGCTAAAGAAAATATTATTTATGCCACTGCCTTCACAATGAAGTGCTGGAGTCATATATTCACATAATAACAGAATTATATAGAAATATTAATTTGTAACATGAAAAATACAATATTAAGTTAGTATAAAGCAAGAGGTTAGCTAAATGTTTAATTGCTCCTCACACATAATCTCCCACAGACATAATTAAGCAACATATTTAAGTTTCATTAGTCTGAAGGAAAACAGCAGACAAGCTATTTGAAAATGTAAACTAGCTCTCTCCAGCAGGAGGTGCTACTTTCAGAAATACAGATTTCAAGGCATTATAGAAATCATTAAATGAAAACAACAATGAAACTCTACTAAAGACACTCCAAAAATATGTTCATATTAAAACATCCATGTCAAATTTTGCTCTTGAAACATGCTCTGTTCATGTTTATTCAACAAAGTCATAGGCTTTTGGAAAATGTATTTGTGGTAGATTTGCTATGGTATGGTGGCCTGCCACAAATAACTCAATCTATGGGGAACATTTTATGAAATATTATAAGCAAAATGTAAACATTCCAGCACAATTCAATTGGCTGACTGTCGACTGAGGCTCAGCAGGGTTGTGTCTGGTCAGTACCTGCATGGGAGATCTGTTTGAAAAACTACTTTGCTGCTGTAAGTGGTGTTAGTGGGGCCAGCAGGGGGTGCTTACACTGCAGTCTGGTATATTGACCGGGACACTGAATTGCAAGAACATCAAATATAAGACATTAAACTGACTTCTTTTCCTCTTAATCTATCTACTTTGTGGTGAGTGCACTGGTGCTCTATCACTGCCACTTTCACCAGGGAACAACACTGTCATAAAGAACCTAGTCCTAGTACCTAGTCTGAAATATGAATATGAATGGCTGGCCTAGGGATTCGCAGCAGTTTGCTCAGAGCATCACATTCCTACCATTGGCTTGTCGTCATCGTACAATGACTTGTTGTGTCATCACTTCCCCGGTATTTCCAAGACTAATTGCCCACTCAATTCTGTACCATGATGGAGACTTCCTGGACAAACTATATTGCAGTTTGAAAAGGTGTTATTGAAGCAAGCAATGAGTGTTTGCCTTGAGGTCTGTGAGTTCTAATGCCTCACTATAATGATGGGGACAATATAGTAAAATCCAAGATCTCAGGGAATTAAAAATCCAAAGACCTCGGGATTGGGACCCTGATCCATGACCACTGATCCATGACCATTGGGACCATACTCTTATTGTTGTTGTTTTTTTTTGCATGACCCTTGGGATCATACTCTTATTTTTTTTCAGCATGACCCTTGAGACCATACTCTTTTTTAATTTATTTATTAATTTTTTTTAGCCGTAGCAGTGTAATCCCAGTGTCTGTCCAAATATGACCTAATCCCCTTCTTTCATTGAATTGACTCTATCGCGTTCTCTTTTCTCCCCTATAGCTGATGTGCACTGAGCAGACTGTCACGATTGCTCTATGGCTGCCATCGTATCATCCAGCAGTACCTTGTGTAGTGCTATAAAAAGCCTCATTCTTTCATTCATTCATTGAGTGTGTGCACTGTGCAGGGTGCATTATCCTGATGAAAAAAACAATTCCCACCAGAGAACACTATTCCCAAGGCCCCAGAGCAACACGTTCCCTGCATCGGCTTCTTGTCATTCCATAGTGCATTTTGGTGTCATCACTTCCCCAGATAAATGCCGCATATGAGCAACAGACCAGGCAGCCTTCTTCCACTAGTCTAAAGTCCAGTTCCAAAGTTTGTGATGCTCTCAGTAGTGAACATTTTCTGCACTCTTTATAGATATTTAACAATTCAGTGGCTGCATCCTTTAAATGCTAACTGCATCATCGTTGCATTAACTTTTTTTCTAACTAAAAGGATACTTTAAATTGACTCAGAATATTCCAATAATCATTGTGCAGTGATGCTGACACAACGTTATTTAAAAAATCTATATCTAATCAGACAACTGACAACAAATTAGATGCCTCACCTGTCATCATCATCATTACCTGCCATCATGAGATGTATACTAATGATAAAATAAATATTTGTCCACTTATCTGTGCCATAAATGTGATTCCTGCATGATTCAAATACTTTCAATCATTTGTATGAAATAAATCACTGTATTTTGCATATTTCCTGATCAATTACAGCATAGGAAGTGAGCTGAGGCATCACCGAGCCGTGCCTCATGTCATATTGTGCAATACCTTGCAAACTGGCTTGAGCATGCACCTTTTGCTCACTCAGTGTATGCTACCAATGTAATTCTTTATTAAAATGTTTTTTTACATTCTGGAGATTTTTATTAGATGTCCTCACTTTCCATATGATAGGTGATGTATTTCAAGTATATCTATCACTTATTTAGTGTTAGGATCTGACAATGAAGGGGGCGCGTATGAGCTTACAGTTATTCTTGTTCAGCGGTTGCTCTTCTTCTACACAATAAAGTTTAATAGAAGTCCGTTGTCTTGTGTTTTGCTCTGACTGACTGCAAAAATTGTGGATATCATCTCAAAAATTTCTCAAAATTGGACTTTCAATCAAAACGTGAATAAGTATTGAACGACCAATGCTAGAGCTAAAGGACTTGCTTCAAATGACGAGACAGAAAATAACGTGATAATTTCTAAGTAATTCAAGTCATATTAATACATCATGTACAAGTAAGTTACTGTAAAGGTAAGACCAGGGTGGATATGTTTGTAAATCTGACATTTGACTTTGAAAGAGTCAGTGCTTCACCAGCCACAAACCTCACCGCACGTCACTGCCTATACTAAAATGTAGTTTGTGCATACATGAATAGATAAAGGGGAAGATATTTCAATTTTAGAAAACATTACTGCTATTTATCAACGACAACTATGAAATTAGCTAGATGATGAGATCCATCCTCTGTATCCTGGTTCGGCCTTCACGAACGGAAACAGCTTCTGAATTGGGACATAACTCTTAAATCTAATATTCTTTCCATTGTGGGAAATGATCAACAATATTTGCTTCCCGTTGGTTTGGCTCATCGGTGTTGCAATATTGATTATTTTATTGGCTTGTGTAAATCATATCCACCAAGGCTGAAGTGCTCTAATACAGCAGAATGTCTCTGTGATTCTTTTTGGTAGTTTAGATCAAAGTGTAATGTATGGATATAAAACTCACCTTCTCATCATCCTCCACGACTACTAAGGTCAGCCTGTTCCTCTTGAAGTCAAGACGGGTTATTTTAGGCCTGATTGGAAAAATTTATGCACAGCATGTTGAGATGGAAACTATCAGCCAGGATGGCTGAAGAGTAATAATACAGTCACTGATCAGAACAATTGAAGTGAATTGTTAATCTCACCAGAAAAAGAGACCAATTTTGCTGGATCCCTCAAAAACAAGGATTCCAGTTGGAGTGAGCCCCAGAGCATATTCTCCTCCATCCCGTCCCTACACAGAGACAGTATATAATTCATTCATTTTCTTGTTGGCTTAGTCCATTTAATAATCAGGGGTCACCACAGCGGAATGAACCGCCAACTTATCCAGCATTTGTTTTTCGCAGCGAATGCCCTTCCAGCCGCAACCCAACACTGGGAAAAACCCATACACTTTTGCATTTCACACACATGCACTACGAACAAATTAGTTTATTTAATTTACATATAACGCATATCTTTGGACTGTGGGGGAAAACGGAGCACTCGGAGGAAACCACACAAACTCAGGGAGAGCATACAAACTCCACACAGAAATGGCAACTGGCCTAGCTGGGGCCTGAACCATCGCCTCTTGCTGTGCACAATCAAGCTACCTACTGCGTCACCGTGACGCCCCACAAAATTATTCAAATATTTAAAACGTTTGGCAAGAGTCCATACATTTATAATCTTATACAATCACCAAGACTGTATTTAGTCAATAAAAACTGGACTGACACAGTTTCAATTTACTAGAACTCCTGCTCTGCTCTGACACAATCTACATTGTAAAAGCCCTATATAAATAAACATGAATTGAATTGAATCAATATGAAATATCTTAATAAAAAGCTGTGTGAAATATTATTGCAGTATTCCTGATATCACAGTTATTTTGAGTAGATGATTGGTCGAATGAGTGAATGATAGCACTTCTAATACAGCAATTAAAAGATTAATTCTCCTTTTATAATGGCATATGCTCCTGTGAAGACTTAATGCTTAATTTAATGAGGTATAATACCGGCATATAAAGGTACAATGGAGAGTTTGTGGAGGTGTATTATTTTCTTTTTACAGTTAAAGTGCAGCCTTTATAATGAGAGAGGATTCTTCTATTGTTAAAGTGAAGATAAAAATAAATGAAGACAAGAATTTGAATGCTCTCTCTGAACTCTAATCTTTAAAATCCACTGATGTAAATGAACTAAAGGGAGTGATCTCACCTTCACAAAATGCATGTCCACTCCGTACATTTCCAGCCACTTGCACTTATTCAGGAAATTCAGCTCAGCTTGAGAAGGAATCATTCCTCTGTAAAAGAAATATTGGTTGAACATTAAATTCATGATCTGTGTTGAAAACCCCTACATTCAACTCTGTCCATTGCCTCATCATTTCATGGCTAGAATACAGCAACTCCCTTTTGCACAGCCTGACAGCATTTGCCATATGTCTCATCTAGCGCATCCAATGTTCTGCCGCACTTGTTTTTAACCTCCGGAAATCCTCTCACATTACACTTCTGCTCTTTACTCTACATTGGCTCACAGTATCTGAATGAATTCAATTCAAGCCATTGTTTCAGTTTTAAACTAACAGTCTGGCCCCTGACTATCTTCACGTCTAGACATTTATCCATTTCCAAGAACAATCCAGACACAATTAAACAGCTAATTTTTAGGAACTGATCTGCAGCCGAGCACGTACTTATACAGTAGCACGCTGACTTTGATGATTGCTCTTAAAACGGGGTCAAATGCAGAGCTGGGGATTTAATTAAAACCACAGGGACACTGAGTTTTCAGTTTGCGTGAAATGCATGTAAACAT